>NW_008580153.1:851125-866381 GCF_000520115.1 Aphanomyces invadans
AGGAGTGGTGGCGGGTTCATTGGTGTGGAGCGCACGTACGCAAGTAGATTCATTCATTCAAGACCCTATTAACTATCCTGGAGGATGGATCCTGCCGCAGAAGAAGCAATGCGTTGATATTTGCACATCAGCATCCCCAACGCCAACCTGCTTTGTCAACACGACAGACTGCATTCAGAAAAAGCAAGAGCCTGGCGATTATGACACATTGATACTTGAACAGCTCTTCCTGCCTCAATACTGCCGCGACCTTCTCGACGGTATCGACAGCACCGTCGCTCATCGTCCCGTCGCACCGTACCCACAAGGAATTCGATGTCTGCCTGTGGTTCCGTCAGCATTGTCCATCCATGGACTATGGCCCAATTACAATGGTGGTTACCCCTCTTGTTGCAACGTCAGCGCCGCCATTCGCAACCATCCATTCGACCCCCTCGCCTTCCGAGCAACGCACCCAGACCTAGCAAGCACCATGGCAACTCGCTGGGTTGACCCGACTCAGCCTCGAGCAACCTTCGATGCTCTCTGCGAGCTGTGGAATCACGAGTTTCAAAAGCATGGGATCTGCTATAACAGCGCTGGCACAGACTTCACTGCAGCCGCCGTCGGATACTTCACAGCTGCATTGGCCATCGCTGACAAAGTCGCAGCATCTACCGCTCGAATTCATGCTTGGGCGTCTGCAGGGACTATAGTATCGGGGCAAGACATCACGCAGCTCTATCCTCGCACGGTTCAACTCGATTGCACAAACGGAAGGCTGGCACGCATCCGCACCTGCTGGAACAAGACCCACCAACAAATCGACTGCCCGACCCATGGCAAGTGCAACTCCGCACCCCGCGTTCGCCTGGATGCATATGCGCCTCCACAATCGATAACTTCTCCGGGGACTTCTTCTTTCGAGGATCAAGTCTCGTCGACATGAGAATTTCCAGAGACGTCGATAGAAACTCTGACGTCGATCCGTTGTCGTTTTGGTTTTTACTTCAAGCATGACCGAGTCATGCCCGCTGTGTCCGATTGCTTCGTGGCCCGAAAGAGATCATTCCGGCGTCATCGCATATTTTCATGCCCACTCGCCGAATGAGGAGAATCGCAACTGCGACCGGTCCCATCGCTAGACATCGTGCCAAGTGTCGACGACCAAGTTTTGCCCTCGCAAGGCCACCTCTCTTGGTGGCGTTGACTCCTTCAACGCCTGGCACCGGGGCTCCAAGACCTCAGCGTCTCGCAGGAGCTCGTGCTTGGAACCGTCAAGCGCAGCAGGGGACCCACGCACCATCGCCGTCGCGGCGGGGAATAAGGAGCGTTCCATGCGTACAGATCCGACGACGCTTATATACTTAAATGCAACCTCCGACTGTGGATGGTCCCATGCCCAACGTTACACGGTCGGCGACATGACTTCTCGTATTCGTTCGGAGAACATCTCGTCGTCATTGCAATAACAGTCGATCCACTTGGACAAACACGACGGACATGTGTCCGCGGACACTTTTCGCTTGGGCGTGACTTCTGGCGTCACGCGCGGCGGCTCCAGGAATGATCGAAACCGCTCGACTTTGACTTCGGGCGGGACCTTGTGCACACGCCGCATGAGTTGCTGCTCGTCGACTTCAAGGAACGATCGAATGACGTTGAGACGGATGTTTGTGTCGGCATGGTGACACTGCCGAAACGCACCATTGAGGAGATCGCGCAGGATGTCTTTAAGAAAGAGAGCAAGGCCGTCAATGCGTTCTTGGACGACGCTGAGCTGCCATGAGAGAGGTGTCCGTTTCGGGAACGGATACGACTTGATCACGGAGCAGCAGTGCGTGCAGAACGGACAGTGACCCCAGTTTACGATCGCCAGGAGTTGGTTCCTCAGCTCGTAGAAATGCGAATACCGCCGTTGGACAGAGTGCTTTTGACCGGTGGACACGTTCTTGATGTAAATCGTGTAGTTCGTGTACTTGCCATTCGACTCATCGGTGGTGCTGCGGTTCGCCAAGAGATGAATCTCCAAGTGATCCTCCATGGGTGCCGCCGTCCACTCGTTCAGACCACGGAATCGCCCCGAGCCTCCTGGTGCCCTGGATGTTCTGGTCGGACGTCCACTTAGGGTCGACTATTTTAATTCCAAATTTATTTCATCGGTCGCGAATTCCGAGGGAAGTGGGCCGGATTGGTCGAGCGCAGCGATCAGATTCCATGGGGTCGTGTTGCGTGCTCCCCGTATGGAGAAACCAGAACGAAGAGACAGATCCGAGTCCCCGTAAAGCATGACATGGCCTTGAAGCGCTCATGCGCAGTGGCCACTGTTTCGATGTCCGTCCTCGCTAAGCTACCCCTGGAAACGATGCCGATGGTGAAACGTATTCCAAGTCGGACATGGTCATAGGAATATACTACATTATTCTATGGTTCATTCAATTCTACAGGTCAATTTGCGTCGACTGTACGGATAACGAATCGATCCGATTGGTCCATTCTTCCAAGACGACGGGATCGCGTTGGCCCTTACGTCTGACAGGCATGAGGCGACGCTCCATGTAGGCACCCTCGATTTGACAACTCCCGGCATGGACGCCAGGTCGTCGCAGAACTCGCATCATGATCATTCCCAAGAAGATTCAAAGGCAGACGCCCCACAACGCATGTTGCGAGGACACGGCTAACTCGATTGAGTGCGTATTTTCGACTATTTTCTTCTGTTTTCGACAGGTACGATGCATCCTCCAATCCGACGATCCAGCAATTTCGGCAAAACTCCAAAATGTTTCGCAAAATTCAAATCGTCGTTTTCGTGCACCGTGACCTGGACATCGACGTGCTTACACCTTTCTGTGTACACCGCCGAGAGATCCATGCGAGTCATTCATGACCAAGCACGATGCGTCATTCATGCCATTGTGTGTGCAATGACTTGTCCATCGAGTTTCGCATCTTGCCGGATTACTATGGATGTCGTCCACACCCCAGAGGTACCTGTTTGTAGCGATGGACATGCGAGCTCAGATTGGCTTGGCAACATGGCCCACCGTCGCTCACACATGGCACGCTTCGTGGCCGAGAAGAAGTATGCAATAAGCATTGCGTGAACGGTTTACATTGATGAACAGGCCGAATGGGCACGGTTCACTTGCTTGTCGGGCCGCACTTCGCCATTCGACGCGTCCAGATTCAAGTCAACCGCGTACTGGACGTAGTCGGCCGAGAATGGGTAGAACCACCCGTTCGTGTACGCGCCAATGTCGACGTACAAGCGCTGACGGAGTACGTGAAACACATGCGTATTCAGGACGACGCAATTCCAGTTCGGGTAGGCGATCAACATGTTTTCCCACAGCGACAAGAGCCACGAGGTCAACCGGCACACCCATGACGTTCCCTGTCTAACAGCAGCTTGGGGCTTTCGGATCGTGTCGAAATGTGCCCACCAAAACTTGTAGAACGTGGGTGGACCGGTCCCATTGCTGCTGGAACCCAAACCTCGAGCTCGAGAAGAGAAAGCGCATGGAGAGCGACAGCACCGATTGTACTTGCCAGGCGCCAAAAAAGCCGCAAACTGGTGCCTCCTTCTCACTGTGGTTGATGCATTAAGAGAGCAACGAACTTCATCCTCGGTGCTCTGCTGGAACACGCGCTCACTTCAAACGGTATGCAGGTCCTTACGACTGCCCGCACGCAGAAGTCTCTTTTCCCGTTCTCCACGACTAAAGTGCGAACTTCTCTCGTACGAAACTTTCGGCTGCATGCTCCGCCTCGGACGCGACTCGATCGATGTCGTTGCCATGGTGGCCTGCAGTCATTGTACTTGGTCGAGTGGCAGACTGGTGGCTGTTGGTTGCGATGGATCGCCGATGGATCCCAACGACACATTAGCCATGCTGCGTGACGTGGATATAGAAGGACGACGGACTCGTCTAGGGTGAAGCGTTCTAGGAGATGTATCGTAATTGCATTCACGATGACAACTCGCACGCCTCTGTCGATCGGGGAACGACGTGGTCCGACGGAGAGAGGCTAGCGTGGAGGGCTACCTTGCACAGGTGCTCGAAATCGGCGACACCCCCACTTTTGAGAGATGAACAATGTCCTCCTTGCTCCATCCCGTGACCCCGAGGCCTCGTGAAACTTGGTTGTCGACTCGGCCAAGGAGCTGCCTCAGTTTGTGCCTGGAGAATATGGAGGTGCATGCCGCAAACTAACAGTGAACGGAGCTGGTCCATCCATCGAATGAGGTCGTGTTGGATCACGGCAGTTACCTCGATACGCTTCGTGGCGCTTTCAATAACGTCAAGACGTGGTGGGCCGATTCGTGTGTAGAGGTCGTGGAGGAACGAGAAAGTCATGGGGTTGAGAAATGCATTCAAGTGCATGCGTGATCGATCACGGAGAAAAACACGGAAACGGATGCAGGTGCGGCATGTCGTCGAGGACCTGGAGCGCGTTCAGGTAAGCCATGTTGGCCGTGACCCAGTCGGCCTTGAGCAGTCCTTCTTCCCAGTACCCGGCCGTGCTGCTGGGGTTGAATCCGTACCCGCTCTCGGGGTTGAGCGACCACATGTATCCGCCGGCATACCCGGGCTCTTTCATCACTTTCATGCAATCTTGAATCACGCGTTGCGATGTTTTGTTCGGGTGCGCATCGAGCGCGTACAGGCCCCCGAACTCTCCAAACACGATCGCGCCGTCCTGGACATGCCGGAGGTACCCAAACATATCTTCCGACGTCGCATGCACAATGTCGTTGAGTTCATCGTCACTCCATTCCGAGTACGATATCAAGACATCGTTGCCGCGCGTGGCATTCTTCACAAGGAACGTCTGCGGGTACACGGACGGGCTGTAGTAGTGCGGCGCCCACACAATCTTGGCTGGGACGTCCAGGGTCAACGGAAACTCTCCACTTTTCTGCAAACCACCTCCCCACCAGTCGTAGTACTCAAATGTGTGGCCTTTGATGTCGATCGTGTGCGACTTGGCATTCCCTTCGACAAACGCGAGCCATGAAGGGCACTTGTGGAGCATGTGGTTGCCCAGCGTAGCTGCGCCAACGCGAAAATCCCGCGGGCCGTTGTCGCCCCACGTCGTGTCCCACGGCTCGTTCTTCAAGTCAAGGCCGAGGATGTTCCAGTGCATGTCGTTGCACAGTCGGGTAGTTAAAGCATCGATGGCGGCGAGCGAGTCGGTTTCTGGAGTCGTCGCGCTGAACCAGGCATCGCCTGCAGGATCCATGGTCAGTGCGGCGGCTGGCGCACCTCCTGACAAGAATGGAGACTCGAACCTTTGTCGGTCGGGGACAGGTAGTGCAAGTCGAGGAGGACCGAGATTCCTCTCGACCCCAACGCACGCACCACGGAACTGACTGTGCCCAGGTACGACGTCAAGTCCAAACTCGGGTTCCAGTACGTGTTGACAAGGTTTGCATTCGTCGGCGCGTTGGCGAGAATGCCCCGCACGTTCAATGGAAACCGGACGCTGTTAAAGTGGTGCCGAGAGAGAAACGCGACGACTTCGTACTAAGGACGGGGGTCGTTGAAATGCCACGTCGTGAGGACATAGATCGTACGATGTTTGTGCCGTTCTGGTCGTTTGCCCACAGCCCAAACGGCACGTTCTCGGCAGTGTCCATCCCGAACCAGTTGATGCCTTTGATCGCGATGGGGGTTTCGATGCCGGTTGCGCGGTTGCGTACAAATACTTGGCCGTCGTGGCTTTGGTAGTCGGGCAGCTTGCAACCTGGGGAAAGGAATTGGCATCATCCAACGCAGGTTATAGCGTGCGCAGACCTCGATCGGGAAAGGATGCCGGGTTCGTCACTTCGGTGGCCAAGGTACCACTCGTGCCGTCCCGAATGCGACCGAGGTTCGAGGTCAGCTGAGGGGGAAGCTGTGCCGAAGTTGTTGTCGGGGGAGGCGTTGTCGACATGGTGGCGCGCGTTGTAGTCGGGGCGGGGGTGGCAGCATGCGACGTGCTGGGCGGGGCAGAGGTTGGTGCGGGGTTGGAAGGTATAGCGGGAATGGTGGCGATTGGCGGACCTGGATCTGCCGTGGGGCTGGCCGTGACGGATGCCCTTCCTTCGGATCCAGTCTCGAGCGAGTTCTTTGCAACGTCGCCTTTGCTGCCAAACAAAACCACGATCGCCGCCACGACGCCGCCGAGGCTCACCACGGCGAGACAAAAGAGCAGGATGGACTTGGAGCGTCGGGACTACACCAACTACGGTCAATACACACGTCAGTGAGGGGACACCACCTCCAAGCAAGCCTGCTTGCGGCGATGCTCCCTCTCGAAAGAATCGACATCGACGACGTCGCGGAGGTTGACTGTGTCTGCAAAGTGCATCGGGTCCTTCTTTGTACGGTCGAACGATTCGTCTTTCGACTCGTCGTCGTGGTTGATGAGTGCCGACGACGAGCTGAACCGCGAGTACTCGACGGGGGCCTCGAGCGACTCGACGGACACGAGCTCTTTCCGCGGCGACGTCGCCATGATATTCTCGACTGCGTGCGAATGTCGCTGGACAAACTCGTCGTCGAACGATTGTGGTGCCGCCGTCGGTTCACGAACGGTCGACTTCCATATTCGAACGTCAAGTCGACAGGACGCAACGAACACGCATGATAGATGGTTGGCATTAAGATCTCACCCTGAGGTGCAGCTACAGCTCAGGAAACACACGGCCATGGCTGCAAATACGGCAGCGAGTCCAACTTTTTGAGAGCGGTCAGGTACGGGCCGTTCGCGGTCGTCCAAGTGTCTCCGACGAGCCCTTCTTGCCACGACCCCTTGGTGTTGGATGGGTTGTACTCGTACTGGGTCTCCGGGTTAAGAGCCCACACGTAGCCCCCGGCAAACCCTGGCTGGGATGCCACGTCCATCGTGAGCTCAATCACGCGGCGGTTCGTGAGATTTGCAAAGGCATCTTTCGCGTACAACCCGCCGAATTCCCCCAGCACCACTGCGCCTTGTTGGTACTGCGTGAGAAAGCCAAACATGTCGGACATCGTGGCAGCCACCCGGCGTTTGAGTGTTTCATTCGTGTACTCGGTGTACCCCACCATAAGGTCGTGGTCGCGCACCCCGTTCTGGACAAAGTAAGACTGCGGGTACTCGGACTAGAACAAAAGCATGTAAGCCTGTGGGAACGGGGGGGGGAAGGAGCGGGCCCTCACCGGCGAGTAGTAGTGCGGCGCGTACACGAGCTTGCTGGGGATGCTCAGCTTCAACGGGGCCGTTGCCTCGTTCTGGAGCCCACCGCCCCACCAGTCGGTGTACGTAAAGACTTGCGTGTTGTCGTCGGACCGTAGCGTGTGCTTGGCCACGGTGCCTTGAACAAACGCCAACCAGTTTGGGCATCCCTTCAGCATGCGGTTCGCAATGCGGGGCGCGCCGATGGCCCAGTCGTTCGGGCCGTTGTCGCCCCACGTCGCCGCATACGGTTTGTTTTTCAAATCGATCCCGATCACATTCCAATGCTGATCGTTGCACAGTTTGGTCGCGAGGACGTCGACGGCCGCCAAGTACGAGAGTTCGCTGAGGTTGTCGCTGGTCCAGGACCCGCCGGCGTCCGTGGGGGTCAGCGTGTGCAGGTCCAAGAGGACGCTCATCTTGCGAAACGCAAACGCCCGAATGATCGACGACAGGAGCCCCATGTAGCTTTGCGAGTTGATCGCCCGGTTCGCGGCCGTGTTGATCAAGTCAGGGTTCGGGCGACGGTCGTTCAGGATGCTCTCGATGCAGAGCGGAAGGCGGACACTGTTAAAGTTGTTGCGGGCGAGGAACGCCGCCAGTTGAAACTAGCCGAGGACATTTTCGATCACGAGCTGCGACCTTTGCTCAAGGACGTACCACAGTTGTGCCGTTCGTGGGGGAATGCCACAAGCCGTACGGAATCGCATCCGCTGTTTCCATGCCAGCCCTACATGGGAAGCGCGATGGTTGTGTCGCAAGTGGACGCTTCTTGCAACGTACCAGCTGATGCCCTTGATCGACACGGGCTGGGGAAAGCCATTGGGGCCCTGTACGTAGATCTTGCCGTTCGACGAAGTGTATTGTGGCAATTTGCAAGCTATCCACGTTGTCGTGAGGTGGAGTTGCCAGGTTGAAAGAATGGGTGAACGGGACCTTGTGGAGGGTACTTGACTGGGTTGACTCCGACGGGAAAGGACTCGGCCGAGAACGCCGATCCATCGTCGATGCGACCTGCGGATGGCGCGAGTGGATCTGAAGTTGGCGTCGGGACCGAGTACCCGCCATTCGTTCCCGTCGGTGAAGTCGCGCCGTTTTGCTGGACCAATTTCAAAATGACAAGGACAATGCCTGCCATGATACCGCTGACCACGATCACAAGGAAGAGCACTCGCTTCCACCATGACTACGACGCAGTCAGCGATGGGTTCGCGCCAAAACATTGCGCACCTTGATGACATTACTGGTAGTCGGTTGGTTCTTCCTCTCTCGAGCAATGTTGCCGTCTTTCTTGTGGTGTGTCAACGTACCTCCCTTCGTAGTTGGCTCTTGGACGGAAGTCGAGGATTCTTGGGACCCGTCCGTCACGAAGTTCGAGCTCGAGAACCGCTTGTACTCGGTCGGGCTCCGCGGTTGAGAGTCGTCGTCGTCGGGGACGGCCCGAGGGCTCGTGACGCGCGGACTTGTTGCCATCAAAACCGAAATATTCCACGATGGGAGTTGTCGAAGCATTTTGCATATCCTTCGACATTTTGCAGGGGCGCGCCGAGTGGTCAACGTTCGACTCGATTGTTCACGCTCAAATACACTGCTCTCTTAGCGTTCCTTGTTGCTCCTGTCGTGAGCAGAGTGCGCCAGGCAACGGAACTCTGTCGCGCCTTTGCCCTTTCGAGCAGGATTCCTCGTGCTACCTCAACTACCACCATCGCTGTAGCCATCCGCAGCATCGAGCCTGCTTCCCTTTGCATGCACTGCGCCGGAACACCACTTTGGCCATGACGCGCTAGCCACAACGCGATCGCTTCCATGCATGAGTGGAAACCCACACAATCTTTCGTATGGTTTGGCCATTCCCACACAGTCCAGTGCGAAGCTTTATCACTGCAGAGACGCGGGGGTTGTCGCTCTTTCGAGCGGGAACGGCGCTCCGACAACGGCGACTTACTTGGGACGGCGCGGCAACCTCGTCTCGACATTCGGGACGCAACAACAACACAACAGAGTAGCACCTCTTACTCAACGCATGCAACTGGAACATCGACGCCACGTTCCACCACAAGGACCGATGGCTTTCGAATGTGTATATGTTCGGGAGATGCATACAGCCCTCGTTCGAGAGTGATGCCGTGAAGAGAGCGGAGGAGCCGCCGCCACGGATGCCTTGTCTTGACGATGGCGGTTATTCCATCGAAATTCGCACTATAAATAGATGGACGCGAGTGGCGCTCGTCGGCCAGATTTGGATCTTTCCCATGGCAATCGAGGTAACTGTGGAGCGGACGGCGGGCAGCGCCGCAACGGTGCTCCCGGTCGACCGTCGGGATGATGACAAAGAAAGCGCGGCGGAGAGTGGGTCCGAACAACCCGTCACGAGATCGCTCCCTACCATTCCCTGCCTCAAGCAAGAAGCAGCGTCGCAGTACAAAGGCCGGTACTTGGTACGTCATGGCGACTCGACGTCATGCATGTGCGTGAAAGGCTAACGATAGATGTAGATCTGGCCAGGAATGTTCTTGTTGGGGGCGATTGCCATCGCTGGAGTCGTGCTCATGGTGATCTACAGCTGGAATGCCCACCACGCAATGAATAGTCGCCGCTCCGAGTACAATGCGCGCATGGCGAAACGATTTGCCATTGGTGCAGATATCGACGACGGGTCCTTCGATGGAAGTGGCGGTGATGACGGCGAATCCCCGCGCAATCCCTCGACGTATGGGAATCGAGGTATTCCACACATCCATGCGGTACGAGCGAGGAGGCACTGTGCTCATGTACGCCCTCCTGTGTCGACAGGATGCGCGTTGCCAAACTATGTGTCCACGAAAGGGCAGATCTTTGCGTTGGGTCCGAAAGGCGAGAGCGTGCCGATTGGCATCAAGGGCATCAACTGGTTTGGGATGGAGACGGGGCTCGCGATCCCGTTTGGGCTGTGGGCGAACGACGACAACGGCACGACCGTCGTACGCTGCTTTGTCCATCCTCTTGTACTCACCATCACCGTTCGTAGTACGAAGTGGCGCGGTTCCTGGCCAAGAACCGATTCAATAGCGTGCGCTTGCCGCTGTGTGTTTCGCACCTCCTCACGAATCGACGGCCCCAGCAGAACGTGATCAACATCGTCCAAAACAAAGCCATCAACGCCACCACGTACATGTCGACGCTGTCGTCGATTGTGCAGACACTGGCATTTCGCAATATCTCGGTGCTCCTCGACATGCACTCGCTGACGTCGACGGACTCGGGCGGACTGCCATGGACCAACGCCGCGGGTGAAAGCGCGTTCATGGACGCGGTTGACGTGCTGACGACCCAACTGTGTAACGCCAAGCACTGGAACATCGTTGGCCTCGACTTGAAGAACGAACCGCACTTGGCGACGTGGGGCGACGGCGGAGCGGCGGACTTTCGGCTCATGGCGCAGCGGATCGGCAACCGCATGCTGACCAAGTGTCCGTCGTGGCTGGCGTTTGTGGAAGGCATCAACACACCGCACACGATCACAATCGACGGCGAAACCTTTTCGTTCACGGACTGGTGGGGCGGCGGCCTCGAAGGAGCGAGCGCCAACCCGGTCGAGCTCGGCCTCGACAACAAGATCGTGTACGCGCCACACTACTACAATCCTGCCGTGTACCCGCAGCTGTACTACCTCAAGAGCGGCACGCGGGCCGGCGACACGATCATCGACTTCCAAGAATTGGACGACGGAACGTTGGCGAAGCGCGTGCAAGTGACGAGTGAGTACATGTTTGGCCACTTGCGCCAGTCCCAAGACGGTGCCATTGTCTTGGGCGAGTTTGGCGGGTTGTACACGCAAGATGCGCACCCGATGCGAACGACCCAGCGCGCGACGGAGGCACTCATCGAGATCATGAAGGAGCCTGGATATGCGGGAGGGTATCTCTGGGCACTCAACCCCGAGTCCGCGTACCAATTCAACCCGTCCAACAAACGTGTGACCGCCACGGAAGGACTGCTCGATGTGACATGGCTCAACGTGAATGAGCCGTTCCTGAAAGCGATGGCCGCGATGGACTCGCTGCCGAACCTTCGATCGTTTCCATGCTTCCCGACTACGTAAGGAGGATGCAATCGAAGCCTACGTGTTGGTCCATCGAATTCTCGTCCTTTTGGATTGTCCTCACCGACACGGCGAGTTGGAGAATGCCAGAAGAGTACACAAACGTGGCTTGCCCCGGTCGAGCTAGGTCGGCTTGAGACTACCAAACGATGCGTGAATCGCCATGCTGACGAGCTTCGCTCGCCGGCAGTCATCATGTCGGTTGCTTGGTGGAAGCGGCGTTGGAAAATTTCGCCGTCCATCCAAATATTCAGGTCAGTGCATGTTTTGGACGTGGTGAGGTGCAAGATGCACCGCATCCCCGTGGCTGGACTGGCTATTCCGGCATGGCATGCTCCTTTCAGAGGCGAAGATGCCTCGATGCGTTGCGCCCCCTTGTCCAACCGAGATGCGGAACCAGCTACGTAGGCCGACCAGACCACATTTGTATGAATATTTGCAGTGATAACGACACTTCGACGAGTCAG
Source organism: Aphanomyces invadans (assembly GCF_000520115.1). Lineage (NCBI taxonomy): Eukaryota > Oomycota > Saprolegniomycetes > Saprolegniales > Verrucalvaceae > Aphanomyces > Aphanomyces invadans. The sequence continues at coordinate 862,856 of NW_008580153.1, forward strand.
TAATGTGTTCCTAGTTGGACGATGGAGGCTTGGACCCGTCAGGAATAGGGACGCCCCAGTCGCAGTCGCTTTCAATGCCGAGGTTGTGGTGGTGCATTTGAATGCGAAACCAACCGTGCTCACCCCAATACGTTCCCCACGAATTGCGTCCGATCCAGTACTCGGTTTGCGTGTCTTCGTCAAAGCCCCACCCGGCGACCGAAATTTCGTGGTTCGGGATCGGGAACAGCACGTTTTCCGAGTAAATCCCGCCGCTGTACGCTTCGAACTTGTCTGTTACGTGCATGCCACATCCGACCGGTCCGCGCTTATAGATCTCTGCCTTGATTCGGTCCGCGCCTCGAACGTGGCCGTACTCGGACACGTAGTAGCTCTTGAAAGCCGGCACAACACGGCATTCGCCAGGCGTGAACGACGAGTTCGTGGGCCAGCACCTGCGGCAGCATAAGTGTTTGTAAAATCGACGAAAAAAACAAACTGTCCATGCGAGGCCAACAGGATGTCGTACGTTTCGCAAATGTTGAGGGCGGAGCACGTATCGTCCTTGGCCTGGTACGCCTGGCATGTCTGGTCGGGGATGCCTTGATCATGGGCAAATTCATAGACAGCGCCGGGGTTGCCACCTTCGCAAGACCCACCGCCGTGGCAATTGATGACGACTTGCGGCGACAGTGCAATCTCTGGCCATGTGGCTAGCATGACAATGCGGTAAGTGGAATGCTCGCAAGTACAGGAAGTCGATGTACCATTGCGCAGGATGGAAATTCGATCCGAGAGCGCACTGGTTGTGCCTTGGGCCCAACAGCTGCCGCAGTAACGCGGGATGTGCTGGTTCTTGTCCCACGTCGCGAAGTTGACGCCGTTGACGTTGCGCCAGTCCCAGTTCTTGGGCAGCGCACTCACATTGACGGTCTCGTGCGGCAATGCACTCAAAATCTTTTCGCCTTTGGGAAAATGCACAGCTGGTGCGCGACACATGCGCTTGGTCGTGACTTTGACGGGGTTTTCAAACGCTGACCAAACGGGGCTGCCATGACCAGCAGTCGCCGCTTCTTGGGTGGTCGACTTAGAACCCTCATGAGACTCTGACGGCGCCGCATTTGGCCACCCATCGTTGGCAGGCACGCCAAATTGACAGTCCGATTCAACACCGAGGTTGTTGTTGCCGCGGCGGAGACGGAACCACCCTTCTTCGCCCCAGTACCTACGAACCGAAACTTGAGTGCCTCCCCGCCACCCATTTTGGCGAGATCGAATGGTAGCACGTACGTGCCCCAGCTGTTGCGGCCGACCCAGTAGGGAGTCCCGTGCTCATCTTCCCCCCACCCAACGATTGAAATGTCGTGGTCGATGTCGGTCGCGCCAGTCTTGTCGTCGATGATGCCACCCGTGTAGTCCAAAAATTCCTTTGTCACGGCAACGCCACACACAACAGGCCCGCGAGCGTAGATTTCCGCCTTCAACTCCGCTTCGCCCTTAACTTCGCCGAATTCCGACACGAAGTACTTGTCGTACGTCTTTTGGGCCCAGCACCCTTGAGAAGGGTTGCAGTTACGACAAATGTCAATATCGGTGCACGAGTTGCCCACGTCGTGGCCCGTCGCGAGGTAGCGTTGGCAACCTTCTTCGGGAATGCCGTGGTCATGGATGTAGCGGTAAGCACTGAGGCCATCACCGCCGTGACACCCTTGACTTTCGAGCTCACAGTTCAAGAGGACTTGGGGAGAAAGGTTAATTTCCCTCGTCACTTCAACTCGACCGTGTTTGCCAGGACTGCGTTCGCGGTAGATGCGAAGCCGATCGCTTAATGACGACGTCGCCGCTACAGAGGTGGTGCCGCGATGAGTGAAATAGGAGAACGCGGGATGTCGTTACCAAAAGCCCAGCACGAGCCACAGTAGTGAGGGATGTGTTGGTTGCGCGATACCGTGACGTAGTTGGTGCCATTAACATTGCGCCAGTCGAAGTTCTTGGGAAGGTCGGTCACGTAGTTGTGAGGCAATGGCGACGTGACAACATTCGTGCGGTTGGGGTGGCGTTGATGGCACTTGTTGAAGACGGCGTCGAATTCAGTGGACGCTACCGCGGCGAGCATGATGACCGCAAGCAGTCTTGGCTGCATTGCGTTCGACGAGAGGGGCTGCACCATGCCAGACCAAGTTGAAAATGAAAATTCCTCCGACTTCGATTTGATTGGGATCTTTGAGAAGCAATCATTCCAGGGATATATCCGGATATTATCCGTCGTTCCGCAAAACGTGCGGTCACAAGAGCGCCCCACTGACGTTCCACGATACCAACCGTCCACATCCATGCTGTCGAGCTAATCCACTGCGAACGGTCAAGCTCTCGACATGCACATACCGGTCGTGCACGGCATTGTGCTCGGCGGCCATGGGGACTATTGAAATCTCAGACACACCACCAGTGTGAATCGTGAGCTTTAAACGCGAATCTGACAGGGTCCAGACAACTTGACCAATGAAATCGCAGAGATTCTATTGATTTCACTGGTGGGAAGTGGAGTCGTAGGAATTAAATGGGATTCTTTCCAATGGTGATTAACTCATTAGTAGGTAATCCTTACCTGTGTACATTTCTTGTACACAAAGTAGGAATGATGCAACCACAGAGTATGACACTCATGAGTTATGACTCTCTGTAAGGCAGATCGGGGTGATTTCCGTGGAGCCAATTGCTGACAATTATTTACTAATGAGGAGAGCCACCACATATATCAAACAATCCCGCGCCGCCTTCTCTACTTCCATCATCCCATGCATCTCGTGTCGTTCAAGACAGTAGGACGAGCCTTCTTCGTCCCTCGATTGAGTTGGATCCGTCGTGTCTACATCCCTTGTTTGATTTGGTTGGATGTCTGCAGCTGCTTGTCGAGACGTACGCTGTGTGCAACTGGTGAGCGTGGAGACCTGGAAGTCATCGCATGGAGCATGGCATCACGAGTGGTGTCCCTCACGGACATGACAGGTCAATTTGTTCTAAGGTGCTTAGATGGTGACACAGATTCTGGCTGAAACGTGCTAAAACGTAATGCAGTCTTCACTTCTTTACGTACTCCTATAAATGCAAACATGAGACTATCGTTTACACATGCTCCGGCACAACGTACGGTGGTGGCGGCTTCGGCGCATCGGAAGAAAGCGTCGGACACATCTTTGCACTTCAGCACGTCTGTCCCGCTTTCTCTGTAGCACTGCAGGCATGCTTCTCGCTCCTTTGAGCATTGAACGTCATTTACAGGAGCCCTAGGATTGCGTTGAAAATGTATTCATCCTGGGAGGTACGCGAACCTGTAGTGCTTTTTGTTCAAGTCGTCCACGACCTTCTGGACGCGCTGGAGCTCTTCTTCCTCTTTCTTCTTCAAGTCGACCGACTTGGCGGTTTTCTTCTTTGCTTCGGCTTCCTCACGCTTCATGTAATCCTCCATACCCTACATGTGCGTGCTTTGAACGTCTACCAAGTGTTCGTTCACACTACAGACCTTATTGTATGCTTCCTTTCGAAT
>NW_008580153.1:898501-1052092 GCF_000520115.1 Aphanomyces invadans
TTCTACATATAGCCTGTCCTGCTTAGAGTATACTGACAGCATTCGTCGATGTACTCTTCCAGACGTAAGGAGATCTATGGGGTCATCTTGGTCTGTGACAGGTGCGCTCCACCCCGGCTGAGTCGACTGGCACGGTTGTTGTGAATCACACGTCGAGCTGTCGTCAAAGGGACACCATTGTGAGCGGCCACTGCTTTCCAATCTTTTCGGTCATGGAATGCTGTCAAGACACGAGTTTTCTCGGCTTCTGTTGGTATCTTTTGATTGTGTGTGGGTAATTTTGTCGTGTGAGTTTGGCGCGCCCGCCAAAAGCAAACCTTTATCAATACATGTTTTGATCGAATTACAATTTACAGGTGCCACATTGATTGCAGATTAACTAAACCACTTTGCATGAAATAGATTCCAGATATACTTCGACGTTCGAAGAAGTTAAAACTTCGAAACCACATTGATTGCTGGCCACATTGAACGGGCAATGGTGTAGTACTTGTTGAAGTCATATGCGGTCACATGCACACCTGTTGTTTCGATGGCAAAGATTTCTCTCACATACTAGGTGGAGTTGTAGGTGCAGGTTCCAAGGGCGGGCCATTGATGCATGGGAGCAGGGACGTCTGCGATCTCTCCTCAGGATTAAGAAGGTGTTGAGAATAAACGTTCGTGGTGGATTGCGATTGCTCTGGTCAATGGATATCTGCAGCTGGAGTGGTGATCGTTCGAATCGATCGCAAGAAATCGTGAGCAGCCAGCCATGGATTGATAATGTCTATCCAAATCTTCTGTGCAGGCCCTGCCTAGTTTCGTGAAACGTAACTGACCAATCAAACGCCGCTGCCCTTTATAACCGTTTGTGTCAATCCCCGGAGAAATGGAAACCACAGGCCCCATGGAGGTGTCGAAATGCATGCAGCTACAAACAGCGCATAACCACAGACAAGCACGCCCTCAGTGGGGCGTGTGCTGCATGAACCAGAGGTCGCTCGTCACGTCGTGCCCCAAGTTAGCGACTTCATGTCGGCAATTCTACAAGCGCACAGAGTTCGGCAAGTTGCCACTATCGCAGTACTCACAGCCGGCGTCCGCATGACGAGGTTTATGTCAAGGACCTCGTTGCTAAGAGCTGCCGATTTCTCATTCTTGAAGACGGCGCCGACAACACGGCGTTCAACGACACCGTCGAGGACGAAGAGCAGGCCTTTGGCACAGGTGAACCGCAGGCGCCGACTCGTTTGCCGTGGACCTCCCCGACGCGACCATGGAGAGTACTCGGTGCGCGTCGCTTCTCCTGATTGCTGCCATGGAAACGGACCCGGCCGAGACGAGGAGCTGCAACCTTTCTTAACTCCATGGACGCTGAAAAGAGAGGTCGCCGACCTCCTTCGCGCCATGTCCATGTCCGCGAATATCTCTTGTAAACCCACTCTGGCCCACGTGGCTCACGCTCCCTTGTGCTTGAATACGTGTTGGCACAGACTGCGATTCTCTCGCAAAGATCTTGCTTGCATAAGCGGCGCACAAGAGGTACAATGACTTCGCTCATTTCTGCCTTTGAAAGTGTATCATGTCGTCAGTCGTGACGGACTTGAAATGTACCAAGGTCCAACTCTCGAAACTCCCACTTCCTTCAAATTGTCATGACGGAGAAAGCGTCTATCAAGCGTAGTTCCTACGCAACCGACAGCGCCCGTGGTGGGGGCCGTGCACCTCGCAGTCTACTTGTACCAAGACATCAGGAAAGCCAGTCTCCCGTCGACTCTGCCGTAGGGTGGAGTCTGATGCGCGGCATGGACCAAAGTGTTCAATGGCTACCATGTTCCTTGTTCTCTCCGAGACGGTCCGTCGTTGAGATCGTCAAGCAACACAAACGACCGTTGCTTTCCGTTCGACGACGTCCTCCCCTTCCATCGTGTGGCTGGCGCGGTTTCCCTACATCCCGCTGCCCATGTGTTCGTCAGTAGTCTACCTCTACCTGGTCGTATAACCCGACGCGATTCTTCGGTCCCTCCTTGTCCCGCGCGTCTCAACACGGTACGGGGACCGAACGGCAAGCCTTGGATACCTCCGTTCCATGAAGTCGTGCTGTCGGCAACGACAGCACGAGAAGATTCTCACGCGGGTCGTCATGCTCATCGTGCTTCCAACACGATGATTCCTTGGCCGCACCAGCGCCTCTACGTCGTATTCTGGTCCTTCCACGTGTCGCTGGGCTAGTTCCTTGCCGCGGGGTCCTTCCACGGCGCCTTGTCGTAGCTCGCGACCGCCCAGTCGTCCTACTACCTCCTGCCATCACTTCTCAACTACCCCGTCGAGCGGCGAGTGTGTTTCCCTCGTACCTTCTGCATGCAACCACGACCTCTCCCATCGCAATCCAACGTGAATGAACGAAACGCTGTTGTCCAAAGACACGCTTGCGCTCATCCTGGACAACCCTCCCTAGCTTTGGTGCACGCCAGGGGTGCACAGGTTTAGGAACGCCCCTCGATTGCGCGACACGAGAGGCACTCGTTCATGATCTCGTCTGCCATGCGATCCCGAATGCTCGTGGCTCGACGCGCCACCTCCATAGCCTCATTGAACTTGGCGTCGTACGTGGACGGCCCGGTGATCACGCCGACCCATGTGTACCAGATTACGTCGATCCTGATCGAGTCTCTCCGTTCGCGTCCGTCTTGAAAGGTGTTGTGATCGATTCGCGAAGCCGAAAGCGGCGGTCGGGTCAACCTGGTTTCACCTGGAAAAGTTTTACTGCCACTGGGTAATACGACAGCAGGACATGCTCCAGTGGTTGAATAAAACGCCGTCCACGCAGCTCGACCGAGACGGAACTCCATCAGCACCTGGCATGAATCTAGGAGCATGAAGACACCCGAATTTATGAAGCGATTTCAAGCAAGTCGGCGCCGACGTCGAGATGGGGCTCCTCGCTCATCAGCGCTGGCTCAAACGGGGTGAATTTTTCCGCGAGATTGCCGCGACCGACGAAGGCGAGACAATCGTTGTCCTCGTCTGCCGCTGATTTGGAGCAGTTCTGTCGCCACAACACGCAGGACAGCGGGGCTCAATTCGAGTCCCATTCCAAATAGTTGGCATCAGCAATCTCACATCAAGAATGGATATCAACTGTCTTTGTCGCACATTCTCGACGCCACCCTGTTGGTATCGAATGGACTCAATAGCATCCATAAGGTATGGGAGTCGTCACACACAAAGCGTCCTGCACAGCAAGGCGGGCTCGTTCAGGCGTCAGCGGCGACGGTAGCATCTGGAACGATCGACCACCGTCCTCCCCAATATGCTCGAGGCGGGCTGCATCGATGGCCGCCTTGATGGCGAAGTAGGCTGTGGCGCCTAGGAAAAGCGGGGGCTCTCCGATCGCCTTGGACGAGTGCACCGCGAGCTTGTTCTTCATATTGGGCTCAAGCCACACGTTAAACTGCAGCGGGACGTCGTTGAAAGCAGGGATTTTGTACGTGCCAGGGCCACGCGTGAAAAACGCGCCGCGGGGAATCCAAGGATGATTGGCGTCTCCCCACACGTGCTGCTCCATACAAAAGAGTCCAAAGCCCTGGATGAACGCGCCTTCGATCTGCCCAATATCGATCGCTGGATTGATCGACGCCCCAATGTCCATGTAAATGTCCACCGTTTGCATGTGCGTGTCGCCCGTGAGGACATCGAGCTCCACTTGAGTGACGCAGACCCCTGCGACCAAGCATCGTTTGGATTCACAAAAGTCTTGATGAATGGAGGGTCCTACCGGTGGTAAAGTAATTGAAAGCCTGACCAGTTGCGCTGTTCTCGTCAACAGACTTGGACCAGTCGTAGCCGCAATTTTCACCTGGAACAATGAAAAACCCATGGGCAGATAGGCAAATCCGGTCAAAGTACGCAGCACGCGTGACTTGTGCAAACGTGGCATTGGGACCAAGCTTGGCCACGACAGGTTTCAACCGCTCGAGGATCTGCTCACAGGCGTCTAGCGTCGCCATCCCGTACAAATCGGTGCTCATGGACGCCGCGGATGGTTGTGAGTTTGCCACTTTGTCGGTGGAAGTGTCGTGGATGGTCACGTCGTCGCACGAAATACCAAATGCTTTGGCGACTATACAAAAACTACGATGAGTTTCGCGGATAGAACCAGTCAAACGCGTACCGATCTGAATGACTTTAGTGTGGAGTCCTTGGCCCATTTCCGTGCCTCCATGTGATACCAAGACGCTGCCGTCCGAATACACGTGAACGAGGGACCCGCCTTGGTTCATAAACTTGTTGGTAAAGCTAATGCCAAACTTGGAGGGGAGAATCGACAGCCCTTGTTTCTTCCACTTGTTTTGCCGATTGAATGTTTCGACTTTTGCCAATCGCTCGTCGTAGCGACTTTCCCGAAGGGCTCTTGCCCACAAAGCGTCCAAGTGAAAGTCCGTCAGCACTTGACCGAAGTGCGTTCGCATGTTGGCCTTGTACAAGTTAATTTCTCGGACATCCTTGGCCTGCATCTGGAGGGTGCTTGCCAGGTGCTCGATCATGGTCTCCCCCACCATCATACCTGCGGTATGTGCACTTCAATCATCGCCACAGCGTCCACTAGCAATGAAGGGATAAGTGTACCTTGGGGGGCGCCAAACCCTCGAAACGCCGTATTCGTAGGAAGATTTGTCTTGCAGCATTTACCGACGGCGCGCACGTTCGGCACAAAGTACGCGTTTTCACAATGAAACAGCGCTCGGTCCATCACGGCCTCAGACAAGTCCAGCGAGTACCCCGCGTTGTTGAACAACTCGACATCATACGCGAGCAACTTGCCATCCTTTGTTGCCCCAGCTTTGTATTTGGCAAAGTATGGATGCCGCGTTCCAGACGTTAGCATGTCCACGCTGCGCTCGACCAGCAATCGCACAGGTCGCTTCAACGCCTTAGCTGCCACCGCCGCAGCACATGCTACAAACACCTACACGAGAGAACATTTATATCGTCCTGGCCGCCGATTCGCAATCGCAACAGTCACCTACGGAACGCGTTTCCTTGCCTCCAAACCCGCCGCCCATTCGCTTGACACATGCTACGACTTTGTGCGCAGGAATTCCAAGACACTGCGCGACGCACGCTTGAGTCTTTGCGACAGCCTGCGTTGAGCTAGTGACGTGCATCGCGCCGTCTTCCATCGGGATGCAGTAGCTAACGTTTGTCTCGAGGTAAAAGTGTTCTTGGCCACCAATGTAAATTTGTCCTTCCACGACCACATCACTCGCAGCGAACGCAGCCTCAACGTTCCCGCGGACGAGGGTGTGGCCCTTCGTGTGGAACGACTGGGCAGAAATGGCTTCGTCAATTGAAACGAGCGACGGCAGGGTGTTGTATTCGACATGAACGCCCTATGGCATACCACAGCTGTCATCGTCATGTCCATGTTCCATAGCAAACGAACCACATCGGCAGCCGCTGTCGCCTGCTGATGCGTTGCAGCCAGTACAATCCCGAGCGGCTGGCCCACCGTGACCACTCGATTCGACGCAAAGCATTCTTCGTCGTGGATGACTGGACCCAATTCATTGTGTCCGAACGTGTCCAGATTGAAGACGGACGCATCCAGGAAAGCTACGACGCCCGGCATCTTCAGTGCTTTTGACGCATCGATGCGCACGATGTCTCCGTGTGGCACAGTCGACAGCACGAGCGCTCCATGGAGGACATGGTTTACGTCGTCCATGTCGTCCACGTACTTTGCTTCCCCCGATACCTGGCCATACGCAGACCGGTGCATGAGCGGATGACCCACAGGTGCGCGGACGGCTGTGCCGGACCCAGATGGCTCCAGCTTGGACGTCATTAACCCTCCCTTCTCAATACCAAATCGCTGCAATCCAGATGAAGGCGGACGGTGCACTGTCATGTACGATTGAGCACCTGACCGTTCCCGATCGTCCAACGATAGCTAAATCACCACCACGTTAGAATCAGCAGGATGGTGGTCATGGGAAGCTGTACCCAAAGGGCGTCCTGTGGGTTCGCACGACCCAGCGCTTCCACCACTTCAAGGTAAAATTTGTACAGAAATGACACACTTAGCGTTGTCCGATACGCTGACATGCCTCCAGGCACTGTGACCGGCAGGGCCAGTTCGACCGCGAGGACATTGCATGCTGCCTTGACATTCGTCAGGTTCCAAGTCTTCGCCGTTCGCAAGGCTTGCTGCGTTGCTTCAGGCACTTTGATTGTTGCCGCCATACCACCTATATCAAGCACGAAACAACAAACCCCAGTTAGCCATTAACACGTATCTAGTTCGAATGGCCAAGCCATACGTGGCAGAAGTAAAGTTCTTCTTCAAACAACGGTGCGTACCATAAACAAGGGAAATGTCGTCAACGTGCCAGTCCTTGTCCCCCGGGACCAGGTTTACCCGCATGCCTGCCGTGACGATGCTGATGTCGTCCTCGCGGCGCCTAGCTTGCTTGAACGGGAAGATGAACTCGTGCTCTTTCGCCAAGGGGATGAGCACTCGGACGATCACTTCAGTTGGCGCCAGGGCGACGCGCCGGTAGCTGACAAAGAATTCCTTCAGGGGGACAATGCGCCGCGATACTGAGTTTTCGTTTTCTAACGCCAACTCGACCTTGGCCCCCATGGCCGTCAAGAGCGGATTCATGTCGCCAATCGGACTGGCCGTCGCAAGGTTCCCACCCAAGGATGCCACGTTGCGGATCTGGACACTCGCAAACCACTTGAGCATTCGACGAATTGCTGCAAACGTCCGTTTATGATGTGGAGCGATGGCGACGTTGGTCTTAACCACATGCATTTTGCAAAACTGATCGAGCCGCACCAGAGGCACCGCAGCGCCGACTTCGATTCCGTGAAATGACGCGTCTTGAAAAAGACTCAAAACGTTCAGCTCGGGCACGTGGCCTACAGCGATCAATTGCGGGTACCTGAAGCGCTTGAACTTGACTTCGATCCCAATCTCTGAGTGGCCGACCGATAACTTGGCATCCGGGTGTATAGTTTTCAGGTGTAGGAGCTGCAATAATGACGTAGGACGGTGCCAAGTGTGCGTCGTTCCATCAATGGTGGTAGGTGTAGTCGCCATTCTAAGCGCGTGCATGCGAAGTTCCTCAGGAAATTGGGGAAGCTTGAAATCACGTGCCGACATGTGCTTGACTGCTTCCGCTCGAATCTTCTTGGCGCTACACGAGACAATGTTCACGGATAGAATGTCCTCAATGTCGCCTGTCATGCAGTGCTGATCGCATGCGGATGACCCGCATTTCAATGTCAACGCGTCGCTTCCAAATGATCTCGCGGCGTCCAAGATTGGACGGTACCCCGTGCACCGACAGAGATTTCCATCCAGTTGATGTTCAATACCGTCCATTGTGACAGCATCGTCCTGAACAATAGCTGTCAAGGCCATGACAATGCCCGGCGTGCAAAAACCACACTGGGAACCATGGTGCTCGGCGATTGCTTTTTGTACGGGATGAAGCGTCTTGTCCTCCTTCCGCAGGCCTTCCACTGTCGTGACGGCACATCCCTCGATCGCACACACCGGAGTAAGGCATGAATTCACGGCTTTGTTCGTAACTTCCTGCGTCGTAGGGTCCACTCGAGACACGATGACACTGCACGCGCCACACCCCCCTTCCCCGCAACCCAGCTTCGTCCCGGTCAACCGCTGCTTGATACGTAGGAAATCCAGGAGAGTTTCTTCGGGCTCGACATCTTTGACCAAGACACGGTCTCCGTTCACATACACGAGCAGTCCTTTCTCCATCGGCGGCGCTCGCTGGTTCTGTTTCCCCGCGTAGGAAGATTGAAACTGTTCGATCTTCTCCAATTCGTTCAGTGCTGGTTCCATACAAATTTCAAGATATAGTTTATCAATTTTGCCACGTTCTTCAACTTCAATTGCGTTGCAGGATTATCCCAATCTCCCAACTACGATAAACTACGAATGTAGTTTGTCCCATGGGCATTCACAACTGCTTATCTACAAGCGGTCATTCCTTTTGCAGCTGTGGGCCTGACTACGTACAGTACAGCCACAGACGGACTATGCTGGCGCAGTGGCACGAGTATTTTGCTTTGCGTGTTGGCGGCCATATCCAGCACCTCGTCGGGTTCCAGAGTTCCAACGGAAGTCCATCCAGCTAATAAATACCCTCTACATCTGCAACCTCACCACTTTTTGTCGCTGGATTAAGTCACATTATACTCTTGCATCCGGATAAAATTGGCAAGTGGATATTGGCTAATTTGCCGTGGGAACCTACCTGCCAATTGTCCAAAGCTCACTTCAAATCGTGTCTCACATGCTGCGCGCCGTCGTTCGTTCCTCGGCCCTGGTCACTGGCCTCCGCTTCTCCACTGCTGCCACCCCATCGACTACGAAAGAGTTTCTCGTTGAGCGATTGACTGGAGACTTGGAGGGTGTGGCCCTCTTGACGATGTCGCGTCCTGCTGCTCGCAATGCGTTGGGAAAGCAAATGATGCGTGAAATGCGCGAAGCCATGGACTCGGTCCGGTTCGACACGAAGGTGCGCGTGGTCGTGCTCCAAAGTACCGTCGACCGAGTCTTTTGCGCCGGCGCCGACCTGAAGGAGCGCATCAAGATGACGCCTGAGGAGGCCGCCGCCACTGTGTTTGGCCTTCGTTCCGCCTTCACCGAATTGGAACAGCTTCCCATGCCAACTATTGCTGCTATTGAAGGTGCCGCCCTTGGAGGTGGTCTTGAAATGGCTCTTGCATGCGACTTTCGCATTGCTGGCTCCAAGGCGCTGTTGGGGACACCGGAAACGGGCTTGGCCATCTTACCTGGTGCTGGGGGTACTCAACGCCTCCCTCGCCTTGTCGGACTCTCCAAGGCAAAGGAACTCATCTTTACAGCCCGAAAGATTGACAGCGTGACTGCTGAGCGCATTGGTCTCGTGGATTACGCCGTCGAGGCGAATACTGCCCTGGACAAAGCGTTCGAATTGGCGAAAGAAATCCTGCCCAATGGCCCGATTGGTGTCCGATGTGCCAAGGAAGCGATCACGAAGGGCATGGAAGTGGACCTCGCAAGCGGTATGGCTATTGAACGTGCGTGCTATGCGCAAGTGATCCCGACAAAAGACCGCCTTGAAGGTCTCAAAGCGTTCCAGGAAAAGCGAAAACCCGTCTACAAGGGAGAATAATTAGATGCTGCCGCTTTTATTCGTATCGGTGGCTTTAGTTTTGATCAAATGAACCTTCGACAGATCGAACGGAACATGTATCGTTGTTGGGTGTTTTGCCCAGAACACTTAAGCTCCGATGGTGCCTTGTGCCTGTTTCAGAACGACCTAAGTTGGCATGGCGCAGAGCTCATGCCATGCGACAGTTTGATGGTGCTGCGACGACAGGAATGGCCCATACGAGAGGTTGGTTGGGATGTGGCGGCGCTGGAAGGGCCAGTGGAAATGCTTGAGGCTGCAAACGAACAGCGGGCGACGTCATTTTGAAGTACTTTACGTTGAACTTAATTGTTCAAATAGAATTAAGTGGCTGATCGATTCGTTATGGTCTGGTTGGTGGCTGTGATGTCAAATACGAGGCACATCCGCGCCGTGATGTTGGCGAAGCTTATGGTTTTGTTGTTGATGATGGTGTCGCATGGAGGCATCGTGGCGTTCCGAAGCATATTGACGGTGTCGGGGCACTTGGCGCAAAGTGCATCAACTGCATCGAGAGTCACAGGGAAGAATGGAATTCCGTCCCCAGTAATGTCGGGGAAGAAGACTTTGGCCGCAGCTTGGGTGCATGGATCGGAAGACCCACGTAGCGGCACTTGGCCCTTAGGACCAAAAGCGAAATCCAATCTTGCATAGTCGCAGTACTTACCGGCACGGTCAGACGTCGTCGGCGCAGGAGGTACTGTTACGACTGAAGATCCATTAGGGCATAGTCGTGGAGGAATCGACCCAATGGACCGGGTGATGCCGTCCAACACTGTGTCGCAGGGCTGAAATGGATACGCTGTGAGGTTCCGAATGGCGCTGGTGCACTCGGCCGTGCAAAACGCATTGAGACTGGCGCTCGTGGGAGGTTTCACTGGGCGGTTCTTTACATCAACCACGATGGGGAGCAATGCGTCGATGAACGCGTTTGCCGACGCACAGGAGGCACCCCACGACCACCTAGCCAACTCGAGCCTCATCGTTTGGACTTGGGTCGAGTCGCAGTAGTATGTGGTTGCCTGCACTGGGTGGATCGAGTCCAACAGGAGCGGCACGAGGCACGAGATGAAGAAGGCCACACTCAGCACCGTGAAGAGCCATATTCGCCGCTTCACCAGCGCCAGTGAGACCATGGACGTTGTGGTGTGGCGGCAGCGCGGCTTTTCCAACAAGATGTTGGTCTTGACGATTGGCCAATCACATGAAAGTCAGGCATGTGCAAGAATTATCTGGCCTCATATCCGGAACGTCCCACCGTTCGAAAAAGTTCTTACGGATAAACCGCTGGGAACCTGCTTGGCACCACTACAGTACTCTTGAACAAGCGAGCGCGATCCCGTGAAATGGCTTGGATCCGAGCCCAAGCACCATGCCAAGGATACAGGGTGATCAGCGCATGTATATTTCCACGCATGGTTTAACTGGGGAGTGGCTAGCTTCGAGGTATGGTCGCCACTTGAGCTATGGGACAATGTGATACAAAGCGGACATCCATTGTAGTTGCGTTTCCAACTCGTCATGGTGCGCTGGTACAACCAGTGTTCGCCGCGTTTTGGTGTCGAGGAAGTAGTAATGAGCTTTATATTGAACGACAAGCAGCCCTGCCGCAGCGGCCAACGCAATGTCAATCTGGTACATGTTGTGGTACATCTACTCCTACGCAAAAACAAGTACTTGACACCCGTCGGCTGCAAATGGGATGTATTTGTAGCCCTCGGGGGTAAAACTGCTCCGACATGACAGATTGGAATTGTATCAGCCTTGCAGAGGCTGTAGCTATGGTTAACGTCGTTCCCAAACCAAAAACAGCGAGCATAGGTGTGCGTCGACGTTTGCAGCGAAGCCGTAAGGCGTCGGGTGGTGGGAAACCTTTCCAGTCTCGTGCTACGAGTCAATGCTGGGAGACCTCGCTACTTCGTGCATTGGTGTCGCGAGGATGGCAGGCTGGTACGTGTGCAGGGCGTCCAGCATGTCCGTGTCTGGAATCGAATGAATGGTACTCCTTGTCAATCGCTCAATGGACCGATCACACCTCGAGCCTTCCGACTCTAAGCTCCATAGTAATGGACAACCGAGCACATGGTCACATGATGCGTTAGCGAAGCGGTCAAACTCGTGGCTCGCGCTTGGATACGTGCCGCATTCCATCGCAAAATCCAGCAAAATGAACCGTCTCCTTCATGGGGCATGGTAGACTCTACTTGACTAATGGAAGGGCATAGCGCAGACTAGGGCCATTTGGGTGATTTGCCAATCCATCGTGGCAGGTTGGCACGACAAGTGTCCGCCAGGTCTTGATGTCGAGGACGTAGTGATGTGATTGATATTGCACAACGAGAAGTCCCGCCGCGGCGGCCGACGCCAAGTCGATGAAGAACGTGTTGTGGTGCATCCAATCGTGGCGCATAAACAAGTAATTGGCTCCAGCGGGCAACAAATGCGATGGTTTTCCAAGCGACTTGGGTGTGCGCCGTTGACCACGATGGTGAACTCGCGTGGCGAGCACGCCTGCGACCGACAGGCCGACAGCGATACCGACCAACGTTGTGAAGCGGGACACGTCCCCAATATACACCGTGCCGCAGACACAGACAAGCTGCATGTCTATCTGTACGACCGAGCAGTCTCTGTGAAGGGTCGCCGACGGCGAGACGGGACGTACGAGACTGATGACGGCAGCGGCAGCCCACGACGCCAACCCGACGAAGTTGGTAAAATGGGGCGTGAGATGCTTTGTGTACGGCGTCGTGAGGTCATTGATAACGTAGACAACCCATCCGACCTCTCCAGACGCGAGGACGACGGTGTACCATGGAGGCGTGCTCGAGACGAGCGTGGTCATCCCGCCGAGACCAACGAGTTGGAGGGACCCAGTTGAGAGAAGGCAGAGAGCAGACATGCCCCGTAGCAACAGCAGCGGCCGTCCGATCCACGCGATGCCAGCGACACGGTTCAGCTTGAAAAAGTTGGCCCCTTCGACACGAAATCGACACCGAACGGCCAGCGCCATGACGAGCGACATCACTGTGAACAGAACCCCGGTGATGTACAAGCAAATGGTACGAACATACAGCGCGACGTTCACGGGGACTTCCATCGGATTCATCATGGAAGTGGCTGGAACAGAACGAGCAGTCACGAGGGTGATGGACCCCACGTCGCCTTGCACAGAGAATACTTCTCGACACCCTTGGACCCACTCGGACATGAGCCCCCACGAGGCCAGTGCGTACGGATCGTTGACGGAACGCTTGAAGATAGGCCGTCGGAGCATCGACATGGCATTTGTCATGACGTTGCGCCCGTATTGCATGATTTCAATGTTCAGCCGGTACAAGTCGTCAAGCGCGTCGGACGTGAGTGCGTCCATCGAGTGGAGGGCAGTGTACACTGCAGTCCACCGGAGGATCCCGGCAAAGGAGGTGGCGCACATTGCTGGTGCGACCTTCTCCACCGAGCAAAACGGGCGGACGAGTTGCAACGACAAGTCGTCGTCACGTTCACCCTTCTTCACACCTTCGGCATAGCCCGACACAAGTCCAGCGCCGGTCAGCGCAAACGCTTGTTGGAGTTTCGACAGGTAAATTCGATCTCCAATCGCAGAATTGCACGTCGAGTCAATTCCTGTAAAGGCAGCGAGGACGGCGCCCATGTCGATGCCGGTACCAGGGCTGTCGTTGCAAAGAATGTTCCCACCCTGACTTCGATACACGGTTGCATTCCACTCTGGAGGCACTGCCGCTAGCTGCGTCATGGACGGCACCTTTGCCAGCGCGATTTGGGCTGGAAAAGATGCTTCCGTGGTGGTCTCGTTCGAAGCAACAGCGAGAACTGCCGACGCCATTTCGATCACGACCTTGTTGAGCAGAGCAAGCGATGGCGGAATCGGCACGTGGTACAGATCCACGGACCCAAACGGACCGATCGCGTCATGAAAGATTTGATAGGCTTTGCTCAACGGCGCTTGGAGAAACGAGGCGTTGGTGAGAAGGGCCTGCTCCATGGTTGTGTTGGCAAACGCAAACCGAGAGCTCGACCGCAACAGGCTGCAGTTGACGAGAGATGACGATGGCGAGATCGTCGCAGTCAAGTCCCCAGCCCACGTCCAGTGCATTTTGAGCGATGTCTGGGCCGATAAGCGAAAGGACCCGTTGGACGCCTTCAACGACAAGGGAAACGTCAACCCGAACGAGTTTTGCACATTGAACATATCGACGAGTCCGATGGTTTTGAAGTTTTGCCACTGCGTTTGGAACGAGTCGAGTCCGTGCCGCCGCCACACGCTGACTTCCTCGACGATGGATGTGGACGGGCTGGTCTGAATCGACCTGAACCATGTCCTTCCAGACACGTCCATCAACAGATCTTGTCCGATGGACGTGTAGAAGGCAGCCCCCCAACACGTCGAGAACGATTCCCATGCCGTGTTGCGAAGGAAAGACTCGACGTACACTGCGCCATTCGTCGCCATCGATTCAACGCATCGATTTTGGCGAGCCGCCGACGTGGCCATCTCCCATCTCTTTTCAAAGTCGAGCCAGCAGTGTTGGGTCGCGATCCAAGGCACGAGACACGGGTTAGTACGCCGTAAGCCGTCGATCGCGACTGCAAGCGCGCCGCCCGCTTCGATTCCCATCACGAGGCGAGGGTATAGGATGCTGCTCGAGACCTCTTCCTTGCCGCTGCCAAACGTCCCCATGACGCTAAACTTGGGGTCGTGCAGGGGAATGCCATCGATCTGGACTTGGTTCGTCATGTACAGGAGCTGCTGATTGAACCAATTCGCCAGAAACGTGTGCGTGCCAGACGAGTTGAAATGCTCCCACCAAAAGTCATTCGAGAGGCGACCTTTCGCCACAATCAAGTACGAGTACGACCCCATCAGCGACGCAACCACGTAGATGATGCCGACGGCCAGGAGGAGCTGCGACCGAGCCGTAGAGGCTCCAGTTGTTGCTCTCGGCCTTTTCCCTTGCGAATCCGTCCACCCCTGTTCCTTGTCTATCGCCGCGACGGTCGAGGCTCGACGCAGGACGTAGAAAGATCGAAATAGCGTCACGTCCTCCTGGGCTTGAGCGGTATCGACAGCGTTGAACACGGTCCACAGCTTGATATCAAAGACGTAGCCGCGGCCTTGAAACGTGAACGGAAGGAGACCGCACAGGACCGCGATGGGCGAGCTCACCGTCCATGTCGATGCAAACGTACAGCTCAAGAATGTCGCTCCGCTCGCGTATATGCTGTACGGAACATTCCGGTCCGACTTGCCGCCGACGTCGATCCCAATGCTGGACACCATAGGAGTGGTCTGTTTGCGGCAGCGCAAAACTAGCGCCACACCGAGATAACACGTCACAAGGCAGGCTGCATTGACACACAGAATTCCGTACAACCGGCGGACGTCCCCGATGGCGATCACGCCACTGACACATGTCACTTCCTGGTCGACGTTGACGCGGGTGCAATGGCGTCCCAACTTGGAACGAAGGGTCACTGGGGAAGCAACGTCGATGGCAAACGTGAAAACCCAAACCATCGTGGAACTCATGGGGGCGCTCCATTTCGATGCCTCTGGATTGGCAAGAACGAGGAGAATGTCGCTGGCGACGTATGTGAGCCACGTAGCCTCCCCAGCGATGATCCACGAGCTCACCCAGTGGCGCGGTCGCAGCTCAAAACGACTGCCGCCGTTTCCGACAAAGTCGAGCGGAGCAGTGCTCAGTACTATGAGGGCGATCAGAGCGCGGATGAGCAGCATCGGTCGGCCGATCCACACGGGTCCGGCAACGCGGTTGAAGACAAAGAGGTGTCGCCACTGAAGCGTATGGTGCAGCCGTTCGATACCCACGTACACCAACGCAACGACGACCAGGCCGACGATCACGGCCGACGTAGAGACTCCGATGTACCACAGATAGACGCACGAAAACGCAGGCACCTCGAGCGGCGAAGGTCGCATGTCCATCACCATGACGCGCTCGGACAGCATCGTGTGCGAGTTGGTGTCTCCATGGAACTTCACGCATTCGCGGTAACCTTGCGCCCACTCCATCAACATGGTCCAGCCGAACAAGTCGAAGTGGGACGTCTGGTTGGCTAGAATGGGATGCTGGAGCATGACGTTGTCACCTTCAACAGCAGCGAACTGGACCAGCGTGATTTCCTGAGCGACGATGTCGGCCATGGCAGCTCGGATGAGGGAGTTCATGTCGGGCAGGAGAGAGGCATACACGGAAGTCCACTGCACGGCAGAAGCCATGGACGCCTTGCAGCGGCCGAACGTCGAGTTACATGCCGCACATGACTCTGAGATGGAAATGGAAGGCCCTGTTACGCCAAGACATGCGATGGAAAAGACCAACGAGGCGGGAGCAGCCCGAAGGGTGGATGGTACTTCACTGGAGCACGAATCGTCGAACGAGAACTGGGGCTGCACAAACGGCGTGCCGCCATTGAAAATACAAAGGGGGCTGCCACCGAAATACGTGGCATGGCCGAGTTGATTTGGGTGCCAGGACGTCGGTACGGGATCCAGCGCTTCGATGGGTATTGTGTGGAAGGCGTTGGAAGCGTCATCGTGTTTGGACAACAAGACAACGAGAGCATGCTCGAATTCGGCCACGAGCTGCATCAACGAGGACGGTGGCGCTACGAGAGCAGCGTCGATGGATAGGACGGGACCAACGAAATGGTGGAGAAAGGCCGTCATGGGGGTTTGAGAAAAGAAGTTTTCGTGAATGGTCGGGTTCAACTTGCCAACGTAGTTGGGGGCTTGCCGCACGGCGCTGGATTTGCCTTGCGAGCTAGCGTACCACAAGTCATTGACAAATGCCCAATAGAGCGTGTTGGACGTCCATAGATTCCCGCGAGCGGTGACAGGAATGCGACTGAGTGTCAGCGACTGAGTCAGCCCGAGAGCGTTTTCGATCACGACGGTGTCGGTCATGGCCGCTTGGTATCTGTTGCCCCAGTTGATGCGGTGATGGTCGAGTCCGTAAGAGCGCCAGAACGCGGCTTCTGTCGGCACGTCCTGAAACGCGTTCGCGGTGCGGCGAAACCACGCAGGTCCGTCCGCTGTCGAGTTGACGTACGGTACAATGCCGCTGTTGAAGTATGACGCCCACGTCTGGATAAATGACTCCCACGCGACATTCCGCAGCATGGACTCAAGGTACGCGGCAGCGTTCTTGTGATAGAAAGGTTGATCGAGGCACCGTTTCGCACGAGCCGACGTGTGGGCAAGTTCCCATCGCTTTTCAAAGTCAACCCAGCAGAATTGGCTTAGCAAAAACAACGAGTAGAATGCGTCGAGGGACTGGAGTGCGACGATTGCAGCCTCAATTGTGTGCATGGTCGGATCGGCCAGTGCGACGAGGCGCGGTGCTGTCGGTTTGACTTCCACCGATGCTGTCGGGTCGTAGCGTTGCTGAATGGACGCCCAATTGACGGGGCCGATGAAGTCCACGCCACTGCTACGACGTCCGTACCCCACTTCGCGATTCACGGCATTCAACAAGTACACTTGGGCCCCCAACGTGGAAAAGTCCCGCCAGAACATGTCGTTTTCGAGCGTGGGTCTCGCGAGGTAGAGAAAGCCCACGGATGTTGCTGCTGTCAGGACGAGGTACAAGAGGCCCGCGGCGGTGGCCCAGATATTCGATCTTGGCCCTTCATGCGACTTGCGTCGGGTGTACTGGCCAAGAGTCGGGATGTCCATCACTCGTCCATGGCTACTGTTTGCCATCGCTCGGGGGCTGCCTGGAGAGAGGCAGCGGTGACGACCGTTACTCTGTGAACAAAGTGTGAAACTGCCACCACGACGCATGCATTTTGCAGGCAAATCGTGGGCAACAATGGGAGACTCGCAATGCATGTGACTTGCAGAGGCGTTGTGCATGGATCTTGAGCCAAATGCGCGACAGCTACGCCAGCCTGAATTACGTGGGAAGGTGTGCGATCAACGAGTTGAAACGCGAACAACGCGACAAGTAGAACCCCGCGTGCATACCGCCAAACATCCTTGTTTCCGTCCAACTGGAACGGGTAAAGTGGGTACGATGTGGTGGCTCCGACTACTTTTCACACTTGCCACGACTGGCCGACCTCGAACGATCACCGACAAGTTGACCACGTCTGGCAATACCCTCGTCGCAGACAGCTACGTCCAGTCAAACTCGCATGGCACGAGATGTTGGTATACATGTTGCAAGTGGGCTTGGCAGAAGGAGTGTTGCATGAGTGCTGCCCCCCTCGCGGAAGGTTTCCATGTGATAGAGCGAAACAGAACGTTAACATTTCCTGCTGCATATCGCTGGGTGTGTCGAGCTCCACACGAACCTGTCATGCCTATTATTCCAACGACCGAGCAGCCGCTTCATGGGCTTGTTGGGTCCAATTGATCGCGCGTAGCTGTACTGCGTACGTGACAAAGGCGACGGTGGTGCCGCATGTAAACCCCATCCACAGCCCTTCAACACTCCAACCAAAGTACAAGCCGCAGAGAGCTGCAAAAGGAATTCCAACTGCGTAGTAAGCGGTCGTGAGCACGACCACGCCAATTTGTTGTTTGCCCATGGCTCGAAGCACGCCGGTCGTGACGCAGTTCATTGAGTCGATCATGTGGCACGGAATGACAAATAAGAGTGCCGTCACCGAGCGTCTAGCACGATAGATCATCCATCACGCAAACCATTGACGAGGCGAGTCATGTCCTCACCTAACAACGTCGATTTCGTCGACAAAAAGCTTTGGAAGGCAGTCTCGCGTGAGCACAAGGAGCGCTGCGGTGCAAAGACAGCACCCGAATGTGATCGAATAGCACAAAACAGCCACTTGTTTGGCCTTGGCCGGTTGGTTCCCTCCCAAAAAGAACCCCACTCGCATGCACGCGGCGGTCGAAACGCCCCAGAACAACATGTACACGAGGGAGATGATGGTCATGAGGATCTACATGACAAAGGAACGGACATGACGATGGCAAGCGGATTTGTAAACGTACAGAGTTGACACCCAGCACGATCGTGTGGTCCGGCATGAGGCCCGAAAGCAGCGTGAGCATTTCAAACGCCCCCCACTCGGCAACCATTGCGACCATCCCCGGCACGCCAAACTCGAGAAATGCCGGCATCGCCGTCCAAGCGTCACGAAAGGACCACTGGATCGTCCAGTCTTCGTGAACAGGGTGCCACCAAAAGTAGGGCAGGACAAGGAAGGGAAGGCATACATAGGCGACGCTACGGCCGACGGCAGCGCCGACAAAGCCGTACGAGGTGAAGTTGACGAGGTAGTACCCCACGCCAATGTGGATCACATTGCCGAGCACGGCCACGACTGCAGTTGGCCATGTTATGTGGTGGGCTTGAAGTAACCGTTTGACGAGTTCGTACACGCACAGGAAGGGAAGCCCCATGGTGGAGTATCGAGTGAACGTCCCAGCCATCGCTGAAATCGCTGCGTCTTGATGGAGGCTTTCAAAAATCCAGCCAGAGTACCAGTTGATCACAAACACTGGCACAAGGGCCATCGCCATTGCCAAGAGTCCGCCTTGCAAGTACGACCCAAGCTTTTTCGGATTGCCGGCACCAAGGGCTTGCGTGCATAGTGTATCCATAGCTGTGGCGAGACCAAGACCCACGGACATTGACGTGATATTGAACAACTACGAACGGACGAAGTGGAAGCCGAGAAGCAAGTGGAAGGATTGTACCATCGACGAGATTGCAGTCGCAGCGACATGCTCCTTTGTCTCGGGTGACACCAAGTGTCCAACCAGTGCGATATTTGTGACTGCTGGAACATACTCGTTGAGTAGTGTGAACACCTAGCACATGTATGGTGATATCTATCGCCTGCGTTGTGCGATTTTTCGTTCCTACCACTGGAATGACGAGTCGCATCACAACTTTGACTTCGTCAGCTAAAGATCCGACTTCTTCAATCGGTGCCACTCGCTCGACTTCCTTTGCATTGCTTTGATGGACCAGAGGGAGACTCTCCTCGCCTCGGCCATTCACGGGACGGTTGTCTGCCATGGAGGTGTCGCTGATGAATGTACTGTTGACGTAGGCCATTCCAGCGATAATTTATTTACACGGGTGATGTAACTGCAAATCCCTGCAACAAATAATATTGAAGGTGTAGCTGCGTAACTGCCAACAGAACTTTACCAGGTACGTTAAACAGGTTAAAGTAGAAATCAGCCAATGGGAATATAAAGCCGGCCAGCCCCTGCAACGTGCTATCATTCCACAACAGCGAGCGACCTGGTGGGCAGTTCTCGTAGCTGCTTGATGCGGACGTATGAGCCGCTCTGCGCCGGGACCCCGGACGCAGACGATGAAATAAATGCCGTGGACGAGATGCTTCATCACCTCCGCTTGGCTGCCCCACTGGTACATGCAGGCACAGCGTGTTGGACTGATGTGGAGTTCATGTAGATGTTCTTGCACCTCATGGACTACTTGCCCGGCGTGACAAACATCTACTTGGTCGGCCAGCTCCATGGCGCCGCAGAAGCAGACATGAACATGAACGCTGCGGCACTTTCCACTTCGGTACCAGGCACGATTTGCGATCAACTTCCCACACCGTACGTATGATGTAGTTCCTCAACATGACGTCAACCTCCATCGGCATGGGTCTTTGCTCTGCCGTGGGCATATTGTGTGCTCAAGCGTACGGCGCCAAGCACACGAAGCAGTTCAATGCATACTTACACGCAGCGGTGTTGGGCACTTTACTGGTACTGGGAGTCCTTTTTGACTTTGCCAACGACCTGATGCACACAACGCTTGTAGGCCATGATCCCAATCATTGCGGTGACGTGGCACTCAGACATGGTGTTCACTTTGATGGGTCACAATCCTGCAACGTCTTCTAAAGCGGCGACGTTCACCATCCTGTCGTCGTTTGGACTTCCGTTCTTCTTCGTCTTCGAGATCTTGCGCAAGATGCTGCAAGCGCACAGTGCCGTTGATGGGATGGCGATGATTTCGATGGCAGCTAACGGGGTGCACGTGAGTGTGGGGTACTACTTGACCCACCACACGTCGTGGGGAGTATATGGCGCAGCCGTCGGACGCAGCATTTCGAACGTGTCGTTGGTTGCCGCCACGTTGATCTATTTTCAATTTGAGCCCACGTACAAGTCGTGGCAGTTGCAATGGCAGCCGTCGCTTGCAGGCACGCACTTGATGGAGTTCTTCCGGTTTGGGCTCCCTGGTATGCTCATGTGCTGGGTCGAATTCGGTTCGCTCTGGCTGCTTTCCTATCTCGCGGCCCACCTGCCCCATGCGTACGTTCAAACTCGCGTCAACACGGTACTGCCACCTCGACGAAAGGCCCTTCCATGATCTTGTACTTCCAGATCCTCTGCCACGTACTGTCCATGATGTACGTCGTGTATCTCGGAATTTCGACTGCATCTATGGTGCGTGTCGGCAACCTTCTCGGAGCGAACCGGCCTCATCATGCGAAAACAATCATGCGCCTCTCGTTCGCGCTGGTCGCCGTCTGCTTGGTGTTTACTGCCACGTGCATTTGGACCACGCGGCATCTATTGGCGTCTGCCTTCTTCGGCGAGTCCGATGTCGTCCAGTACGTCTCGCCGAGCTTGATCACAAAGTCACGGGGCTCAACGAGAACAACACGTAGGAGTGCCAGCAAGGCCCTGCTGTTCATTTTACCCCTGCATGTACTCAACTCAATCAACACGAATGCCCAAGGCGTGTTCCGCGGCATGGGCCGTCCTGGCGCTGGTGCGCTCATCACCTTCGTCTCCGTGTTTTGCGTCGGGCTCCCATCGGCCGCTGCGTTGGGGTTGCACTTGCGGAACGACGTTATTGGGTTGTGGGAAGGCCTGACGATGGGCGCGGCCGTGTCCTTGGCAGTGTTTGTGATGATTTTGCAGCGAATTGAGTGGGCGGCCGTCGCGACCGCAGCCAAGATTCGCAGCGAAGAGTAGATTTTGTCTAGTAATATGATGTGGTTGGTGGCGTTACATGTGAAACCGTCGTTAGGAGAGGTGTTTCGGTGGGGCGGCCATGCGGACACCAAGGATCATGCCGCAAGTGGATGACGGCGGAGGCGACTCGTCTGGACGAAAAGGAGCCATAATCCCCGAGACCAGGGCGGTGCGGGTTGCGGGAGATGATCGCACTGTGTTGTTCCCGCAGGTCGGCAAGGCCATGGTGGAGCCTGAGCAGGTGAACAATGCGCATCACAACAGCGGCGACGACATGGTCAAAGCAGTTGCACTGGATGGATTTCTTTTGCTCGATACATGCCGAGGTACATCGAAGCCACATCTACTGCTACTTGCCTAATCGAGTGGATTGGGGTAGTGGAGTTCCCCGAGGAAGCGACTCGGGCCGACGTAAACGGACTGAACATTCGCTCCGTTGTCGTGGACGACTTGCTCTTCTTCAGCAATCTCGTGTTTCTCGACATGAGCGACAACCAGGTGAGGCAATTTGTGCAAGTGTGGCACGTGGGTGACTCGCCATCGTGCACAGGCACCGTTCGAGCCGCTGGGAACGCTGCCGGCCCTCAAGGAACTCGACTTTCAATGCAACGCTGTGCACCGCATTCAAAATCTGACGGGATTCGACGGTCTCGAGTGGCTCAACCTGTCCTTCAACTGTCTCACCAGCTCCGACGTGGAAGAGCTGGCAAAGCTGCCCAAACTGCGGGAGCTGTATTTATCAAACAATTCCATCACAACATTGCCTCCAATCATGGTACCACGCCGTCGCTCTCGTGGCTGCGACGGTTGATCGCGGGCGGCGCGCATAGGACCGGTTCGTACGCCTCGAAACGTTGTCGCTCGAGCGAAACAACATCCAGGGCACGGGTGTGTTTACGTTGCTCGCCGTGACCCCCCGCTTGAAGAACCTCAATCTGTGTCACAATAAGCTCGTCGAGTTCCCTGAGGTTGGTGCTTCCTTTCATGAGTCCGCTTGCAGCTCACGTCCGGGCGATAGAGCGCGCTTTGCCTTCAGGAGAAGCAAAATACAGGCTTTGCCAACCTCGCTTACCTCAACCTGGCGCACAACAAAGTCACACGGGAGTGCGGTAGGCAGCCATTGCGTGTTGTCCATGCTCAGGCCAACGTGGTGACCAGACATCCTGCCTCTGGTGAAGTTGCGCGCGCTACAACAACTGGTGATTTACGGCAATCCCCTCGCTCATGCAGCAGTGCAGACGCAAGGCACGTGGCCAACTGACCTCTCCATCCTGTCACTCGATCAACATAATCCACCCGTTGGTTGTGTGCGCGCAGACAAGACCAAGCTCGTGTACAACCCCGTGCCAGACATGACGGACGCCCACATCGACATCGTTCGCGACGTCGAGCTCAACATTGTCGTGGCATACCCCGAAACGAAGAAGAAAAAGTCCACGTACAAGAACGTGCAGATCGCGCGCGTGGCGCAGGCGGCCCTCCCGACGTCGTTCGAGTTCAAAGCAAGAGCCCAGCGCATGCTGTTTAGCCCGATGGACCAGCAGCAAACGACCATTTTTCCACGTCTAGAGGTTCGTCTGAGCCAGCAGCATAGTCCAGTGTTGGCGACGTGTGATGGGCGGTTTCTATTGTAGAAGAAGGAAATGCCCGACACGAAACCATCAGGTGGGGGGGGCACCATGCTCGACTCGACATGGCCAATGTCTGCAACGTCTGTAGATATGTCGACGCCAGTTGGCCCTGATGCCACATTCATGACCAGTCTTGATGGCCAGTCATCCACCCCCGTACTCCGACAAGACAAGTTCCCGCACGTCAAGGTACATGCGCTCGTCGGCGAGGGAGGTTTTCCAGACCATTCCAAACACCATGACAGGACCACCGACACATGGAGAACGAAGTGCCGTCATATTTTTTGGCCCGGTCCCTGGCGCCGACGACAGAGGTCCGTTCATGTTTCGATAGCAACGTCCAAGACGAATTGAGAGGCTCTTCCTGCAGGTCCAACAGCACAAGCTCAAGACTGCCATGACGTCGCTGCGGTACCAACTCAACCATCCCCTCACATCCCACAATGACATGGACGTCATGACGGACGTCCACGCGGCTCGCCCCAATTGTATCCACAAGGTAGTCACCGTCATTGCCTCGCCACGACTAACGCGATGGGGTTCCAGATGCGGCAACGTCGGAAGCGACATGACGGCGTCGATCGCGTGACCTCCGGAGGTATGCTCGACCCAACAACGCGCGTATTTCACGACGGACTCTGAAGTGCTGGCGACCATCGACCAAGCCATCGACGACGTCAACGCAAAGCTACATCAGCGAGGTACTGGCTGAGCACAGAACCATACTGCAGTGATGCACGGCTTTTCTCGACGACGTAGACGCTCGCCTGGGTGGTGGTGGCGGGGTCAACGCGATTCTGCGCAAAGCTCACCGACTCGTCCAGCACAACTAGAACCATCCAAGTGTCCAAGCATGTGACGACTTCATTTTCGCCAGGATGCCGACGACAAGTTTGTACAGTCTCGCATTTAGATTAAGTTGACGCGTAATGGTTCAATCGATACAGCAGGACACGGCCTCGCGCGTTCCCCAGTGCAAAGTACCCTGCGTTATGCCGACAAGTTAGCCACGATCATGCAAAGACTGCGAGGCGCAGGACGCACCTCCGCTCGGGCTGAAGTCCATGCTCGTGACATATTGCAGAGGCGTCTTGGCTGTCGGCCAGTTGGCAAACACCGTCATGGACGGCACATGCACCTATGCGATCATGCACAGTCATGACGAGTCTCGTGTAGTGGGCAATACGTCGTACCATCTTGAGCGCGTCCTTGGTTTCTTTCGACGACATGGCGAGGATCTGTCCGTCGGGGTTGAACAACAACTGGTCGATCGACGTCGTCAAGTTCAGGAACGTCTTGGCGGGCTTGGGGTGTGTCGCAGTGGCAGATAGCGTGTTGATATCGTACACATTTACAACGCCCGAGTCAGCGCCGACGGCAACGTACTTGCCTTTGGCGGCAATCGCACCGCTTCCGAGACTGCCTTCGTCGCCCACGCGGTAGATGCAGCGACGAGTGCGCATGTCCCACTTGTACACGTCGCCATCGCTCCCGGTGGTCAAGAGGTAGTTGTTGTCGTCGCAGAACGTCGCCGATCGCACAGACCCGTTCATTTTGATGTTGCCCATCCACTCGTAAGATGCCGAGGACAAGAGGGCAATGATGCCGTCGTTCCCGAGAAACGCGGCGTGGCTGCGGGACACAGCGAATGAGTCCCATTTGCGTTCCTTTCGGTTTCCGATGCGAGGGATGCGCTGAACAGATCCGGACTCCATGTCATACGTGTGGATAAACGTGCGTGGGCCCGACATCACGATGCGCTTGCCATCTGCGGTGAACTTGGCGCACGAGATTGGCATGTCCTTGAGGAAGATGCTCTCGACCTTGGCGTTCGTACTGCCGTCTATTTGGAAGAGTCGCAATGTTTTGTCAAGCCCGGCCGTTAGCAAGAGCTGCCCATTCGGATGAAACTGCACCGACTGGATCACCGCGTTCGACTGTCCGTGCTGGTTGGCATCCTTCACACGGCCCACTTCCAGCGTCCCTGGAAGCAACACATCGTGCGACCTCTCCATGAGCGACCCCGACGTGGCAAAGAGGTCGAACTCTTCCTCGTCATCGTCCTCGCCGTCGCTGCGACGACCTGCGCGTTTCTTGGCGTCAATCGCACCAAAGTCGGCCCAGGACGCAACCGATCGGCCCGATTCAAATCTATATACATGGAAGCAGTTGAGATACATCACAAAGCTGTGGAAGTACGCACTGTTTCTTGAGGCGTTGTTGGAACACATCACCCTGGACTTGGGTTTCGTCGTCGGATTTGCGCAGCTTCCGCAGGCGGGACGAATCTTCCAAATCGACTGTCACGTGCTCGTCATCTTCATCTATCCACGCAGCTTGGCGATGGACTGCGTTGTCGTCGGTGAGTGGTCGCTTCAACGCGGCATACCCTTTGCCCTTGCTGCCGAACAATTGGTCGTTCAGCGCGAGTTCGACTGGACACCACACAGCCTGCTCGTAAGACGACTCTGTATATAGACCGGTCGCAGGAAATCGTACCTGTCGACACTTGTTGTGATGCCGCCTTGTCGCCAGCCATGATGATCACCGAGGCGAAGTGGAAAGCGTGGTGGCACTTGCGTCCGGGAGTGCCTCCTGACCAATTATGTGCCAACCACGAGGAATCATGGGCAGTTTCCTTACGTTTGATTGGACCGCCCTGGAAAATACTAGACGCCGATTGGTCCGTTTCAACTGTATTTAAACAAAATATTGGGGATTTTTCGGGAATTCTCATTGGCATTACTTTTTTGTCAGAATATTGCGAAGTACATAGCGGCACCGCGGCGGCGCTCCCATCGGAAGGACCAGGAAAGCGTAGGCTAGGAACGACGGTAAAGTGTACTACGAGTCTACATTGATCTCTCACCATCCTTCCCTGTGTGCATGCATGTCCCCTACGCTAAGTATCGGTACGTGGTCGTGGACTCGGGGTCGCGCTCCAAATACTCTCGATCGATCAAAGCTTCAATGCGGCGCTTGATGAGCTTGGGGTTGGGTGTGAAGAACGAGAGCTGGCTAAGCACCTCCGAGATCAATTGTTGATGGTTGAGCGTCTTTCGCGCCTTCATGATGCGCACAATCGCAGCTTCAATCGCAATACTTCGATCTTCTTCAACATGTTTGGGGTTGTGGCTTTCCTCGAGCGACGCCATCGGGATGCGCAGCTTGCGCACAGGCGATGCAAACGACGCGTTCGCTTGGAACGTGTCGGTCGTCGCAATGTTCTTGTTCTCGGGCGTTTTTTTCACAACTTTGAACTTGCCACACGAGAGAGAGTGAAGGATGCGCTTGAGTATGTCGGGCGACACGTTCAAGCTTTCTTGCAACTGGTCAAACGTGAGCGATTCGTCCGTGTTGAACAGCACCAAGGCCACTGCTTGCAGCGTCGTGACCTGGAGGTCATACCACTTCTTGTTGGCATACGTGGCGCGCACGGTGGCGTTGCCGAGGGAATGGATCCACTGGAGGCGGCGATGACTCGTCATCGAGTCGTAGTATGTCTTAAACAGCGACATGCACTTGACCATGGGAGGCGGGAGGTGGACTTGCAGCGGCTGATACGACGGCCAGTGACCGGTTGTGAGCACCTGGACGCCAAACTCGATCGTGGTGTGGTTGTGGGTCCGTTGAAACACATCAAATTCGGCTTGGTGATCGCCACCGATCGCTAAATCGTTCAACATCCCTTCCATCTTGCCCGTAAACTGTGCGCCGCAGCGGAGCTTGAGCTTTGAAATCATGCAAATTTCTGCGTCATCCGAGCTCGATCGCTGGTTGAGCAGCCGCTTTGCGAGTTGGTTGCGATAAATCTCGGCAAACAAGTCTTTGTCCATGAGGTATGAAAACACGTGCACCACCTTCTCCAAGTACTCCTCGACTTGTGTGTCGCTAAGCTTCTCGCCGCCCGACTTGAGTATACGGTCGCAAAACGTGCTCATGAGCTTTGCCGAGCAGTCCTTCCCCACGTCCTTGTTTACAAATTCGACAAATGCCTCCTTGAGCGCCTTCTGGAAGAGCGAGTTGCCGCCAAACTGCTCCTGCACCACCTTCACGTACTTGTCGTGAAGGGCCAAGATTTCTTTGATGAATGCCGGGTCCGCAGACGGATCTTTAATGTTGTCCGTCGTGATGGCTTGCGTGCGGAGGTCGACGATCTGGTTCCCAACCGCTTCAACGTGTCGTCGGACTAGCGCGGCGATCGGTGCCAAACCTTCCGGCACCCGAGAGAAAAGACGGTACATGCGGGACAAATCGTCCGACTTGTCGTTCTGGAGGAGGGCGATGCAACCGGAATTTTCCCGTTCCAACAGTTGCTTTTGGTGCTTTTCGAGGAGCTCGACTTCAAGCGCGCGAAGCAACTTGGCCTCCGTCGTCGAATGCATGTACCGCGCGACGCGGCTGGATTCGTTTTTGAGGCTCTCCTCTGTCTTCATCATATACGCCGGCGTCGAGTCGACCTCGAGCCACGCCTGCGCCTTGGTCGCGTAGTACGCTGTGCTGCGCTTGATGAACGGATCCTCAAAGTCCGCCACGTACACGTCCAGCGTTTTCATGCCCATCGTCTCGAACACTTCGATGCAGCTGCGCAAAAGAGTCGTGTCGACTATCTCACCCTCGCGTTCCTTTTCGATCAGCTCCAACATGGCATCGACAACGTCCTTCTTGATCACATTGAACACAACAAGTTTGAAGTTGGACAAACCCGCCTCTTCCAGCTTTGGCAACGAATTGTGGTGGACGTAGTACCGATTCAAGTACGTAAAGAACATGGCCATCCACTTGTTCATGAGTTTGTGGTTTTGCCACCGACGGTGCAGTTCATTCAACAAGAATTCGTCGTGCTGGTTCTGGAGCGCTGGAAGCACGTTTTGCTGGAGGTAAGTCTCGAATGTTTCCCCATGGCGCGTGTACAGTTGCGCAGACCAGTTGTACGGGGTCCGTTGCGTGCACATGTCATAGCACACCGTATACACCGGCATATATTCCTTGGGAGGAAAGGGGGACTTTGGGACCTTGTCAAACCCCTTGTTCAGGATCTCGAGTAGCACATCCACGGCAACCTTGATCTTCTGCCACCCTGTTTCCAGCTCAATTAGCGGCTTCGACGCCATCGTTTGGAATATGCGGTGCGCAGTTGGCAAACGTATCAATGTCCAGATAACCTTTCATCCGGATGAAGAATTATTAGCTCCACCTTCATTCGTAAGGGCCTCGGTATGCCTTGAATTCTGTTACAGTCTTTATCCAAAAATGAGCTCGATATTTTGCGTGCAACTCGAGCAGTCCGCGACCTTGACGACAAGTACCCTTCCCTTCATTCCAGCCCGCCCAACAGAGATGACCGCTGTCCCTTTGAGCCCATGTTTCGACCGTGCTTTTGAAAACTGGATTGTCCAGGACAAGCATATGTATACATTAGATATTTTGTCCAATCATGATACTCGGTGACCGTCGCGGATTGAGGATATTTTGTCCAATCATGAGACTCGGTAGACTGTCCCCGTCCACGAGCACCATACAGAGGGAACGATATGCGAGTGGTGACGACCCAACATAAACCAAAGGGAAGACATTTTTGCTCCGGGTAAGATGTGATCTTGATGAGAAGGTCGTGCGGCAATAATGGCTGTGCTTGAATTGGCGAGAGGGCGATTCTCGTTCGTTTACACTTCCCGTTGAGGATGGGGGGACACACGTTATTAAAATAGTGTCATTTTGACATGTGAATTCATGTTCTCAAGGCTTGAAGGGAATGTAATAAATTACTATAGAAGGATATATCCTAATTTCATTCCAGCGTGCCCTTGAAATGGGTTTTGAATATCGTTGCATCCCACAACCCCCGCAAGCAGCCCCGCCGACGACTTTCCACACTGCCATCGAGGAGCTCACTTGACGACGATGGCGGCAGAATTGGATTACGTTGCTTCAGTCGAAGAGCTCAACTTGGCACCTGAAGACGATGACTTGCTCTCGTTCTATTGCGCAGGCGAATCGGACATCCCACTCATACGTGACTCCAACACGAGCAGACCGACCTCATTGAGTGGGTTCGAAGGATCTCAGGCCATCGGTGGCAACAAGAGATCCATAGAAACAGCTAGCAATGGATCGTCGGAGCTAGACGGTCCAGAGTCCCCTACGGGTGGCGAGAACGAGCAAGGCACAGAGGAAGGACGACGACGCAAGAGGTAACACCTGGATGTGAGTTATCATGTTCCCTCCGTCTTACCTCACACATGCAGACTCGAGCGCAATCGGGAATCGGCCAGACAAAGTCGCCGGCGAAAGAAGCAATACCTGGAACTCCTCGAAGGCAAAGTGGCTCAATTGACGGAAGAGATTGACGAAGCGCGCGAGGTTCATTTGGACTCGGCCGACAGTACCATCAATGCGCTCAAGAACCAACTTGTGACGTCGTTAAACAAGCTCCTGGACAATTACCCGCCAAACACACCCCTGCCTCCTTCTGTCGACGCTGAGGTGCGCGCAGGCGTCCATTCCATCCAAGACCGGTTTGGGCCAAATGCCAAGGTACTCTGTCTATCCGCCAACGTGTTGTTTTACAATCATCGCCGTAGGAAAGGCAAGCTGTGGTCAATTACCACTTCACGCAGCTCGATAGCCTGTTGCTGCCGCCCTATACACGGTTCTTGCTGTGGATGAGCATCCAGGTAGTCTTTCTCATCAAACCGAGGGATGCCTCGACATGTCACGACGAGCATACTTGTAGGACGAGTCCTTTTACACAAAGGCCAACACATCACCGACACCTGGAGGAAGCGTCAAGTCAAAATCATTCAGAGATGGTGACCGCAAGGACTCCGTGGCCAAGAAGGACGGTCTGTGGTCGGCGCTGTCAACGGAGCTCGGTCTAACATATGAGCAAGAAGAAAAGATCAAGGGACATTATCGCGCGAGCGACTCGAAGACGGCCAAGTTGGAGCGCCGGAAGATCGCAATGGCCGTGGTATGCTGAATGAAATCGCAAGCCGACAGTGTATGCTCGTTACAACATCCGTGTAGACGTATCTGCACCAGCTCAAAGTAAACATGGCGGAGAGATCCGAGGCGGTCCAGTCGTATTCAGACTCAATTCAGTCGATACTGTCCCCCGACCAAACGATCCGATACCAGCAGTGGGCAATGACCAACCGCACAACACACTCAGACATGCTTAAGGAGAACGGACTGCAGTTCGCTCCCTCGTCAGGGTTGGATCCAAGCGCCAAGATTAGCACGATTTTACACAAAGAAGACCGCGACTTGACAGTGGAAGATGTGACCTCGCTTCTCGCGACGCTGTCAAAGAAAGCGCCACCCGGTCAAGACCAAATTGCGTCAACGACACCTGGTCAGCATGGCCAGCGGTAACTCTGAAACTTGTGCATTGAATTGTCGGCCTGCTCCTCCGACCCAGTGGCAATTGCACCACCAGATGCTCGTTGATTGCTGCAAACTCTTATTATCCATCTATTTCGTAATGTACACCTCATTGTTGAATGCCGCCCAAGGAGGTGTGAAGGCTGCGACAGCTGCATTTCAATGCTCACGGACGCGCCGCCAGTGCCGTCCCTTGCTTTGACAGCGTCGCCAGCATCGTCGTGATATCCTGGGGATCCAACTCGTCGTCGGACTTGTGCAAAATCGAGCTGATGTCGGAAGAGAGCGACACTTGAACAAGGCTACGGGCTTTCAGTGACGCCGAGTGGTTGGCTCGATGGGTGATCGTCCACTTGTGGAATCGGATGGTCTGGTCAGGAGTCAGGATCGCTTGGATTTTGTCTGATTGCGCCTGGACGGCCTGTCCCCGTTCCGCCATGTTTTGCTTGAGTAGGTGCAAGTAGTTCTGCACAAGTGGACTTCAATTACCAGCTTGATTGCCATATACATGGAGTGAGATCGAATCATACCACAGCCATCGCAATCTTTCGACGCTCCAAGGCAGCGGTCTTCGAGTCGCTCGCGCGGTAATGCCCCTTGATCTTTTCCTCCTGCTCATATGTGAGCGCGAGCTCCGTCGACAGCGCCGACCATAGCCCGTCCTTCTTGGCTACGGTATCCTTTCGCGGCTCGTCAGTTTTTTTCGACGACACAGGCGGGGATAGGTTCGACTTTGTGTAGAACCCTTCGTCCTAAAGCCAATCACCCTTGTTTAGATGCTGTAGGGCACGCCTCAGTGTACCTGGTTGCTCATCCATAGAAGGAACCGAGTATATGGAGGCAAGAGGAGACTGTCCAGTTGCTTGAAGCGGTAGTTCACAACAGCGCGGCGTTCCTGCAAGGTCGTACTTTAGTCATACAATTAACGAGAAGCGTACGTTGGAATTTGGGCCAAATCGCAAGGGCAAGAGCTGCACGCCTCGTCTAAGTGAGTCCAGCACTGTAGGATCGAGTGGCATGTGTGGACTCAAATGCGCGATTTTATCATAGAGCGAAGACACCAGTCGAGATTTGAGGCTCGACAGAGTGCGATCGGCCGACTCCAAGTGCCGGCCACGGGCAGACGCGATGTCCTCTGTCAGTTGGGCCACCTTTTTCTTGAGCAGCTCTAAGTACTGCTTCTTCCGGGCGCGACTTTCACGTGCGGAGATGCGATTGCGCTCAAGGCTATAGAATGAGTCAGTTCCGGTCTTTGTCGATTTGGAGTATTTGCGGTGTACCGTTTGCGCCTCTTTTCGTCGTCTGTATCCTGATCATTCTCCACCAAGTTTGAAGGGGAGTCAGGGGCATCGAACTCGGCCGACGATGTTATGCTGGCAGTCTCCACGGAAGCATGGTGAGCACCACTGTGTGCAGGAGGCGGCGCATGCATTTGAGTTGCCGCGGCAACGAATGCATAATCGTCCTCTGTCGCCGAATTCGACGACATCACTGTCGGGATGACGTCGAGTGCTTCGTTCGGAGCTCCTAGGGTAAGCTCGTCCAGCAGCCCTTCTGGTCCTCCCGTTCCGGACAGCAAGTAGTCCAGCAGCTCATCATCTTCTGGGCAAAAGTTAATCGATTCGTCAATCTCGTCCAAGTTAATGGCGGCGGCGGCCATCTTTCCAGCACAAATATGTTGGAAGTCGTCGAGGCGATCGAATATATCCGAATATCCGGATAACCAAGAGAGGCAGACAAGGCGTTTGATCTGGATGTGGGACCGAGTGTCCAATCGAAAGGAAGATGCATGAAAGAGCCGCGCATCCTCTAGGTGCATGCAGAGCTCGGTACACAACTCACCTGGGTTCGTTGGAGGGCATGCAAAACCGTCCATCCCATTGCTCTCAACATGTAGCTATCTGGGCAGGATATAGACACTCCCTTTCAGCTCGGGAGATGCATGAATACCCTATGAAATGAGTTATCTAGGGTATTTTATGTCCCACTTTCAATATACAGTTGTACCGTGAGCCCTTGATATCCGAATTACTGATAGGGATTTAGATAGGGATTTAGTTATACCCCTAAATAAGAGCACAGACGATTTCGCGGCAGATGTGACCGACATTGATTATCTCGTCGACGAAATGGACGCGATGACATCCACGCAGGGTCTCCAAGATAGCGACCTCGCGAATTACTTTCTTGAGAACGCCGGTGGGTCGACGAAAGGACCATACGAAGATGTATCGCTCCACCAAATATCCACATCGCTCGGCCTAGCGATGCCCAAGGCAGCACCCATCGACTTTTCGTTCAACCCCATGCCAGGCTCTAGCACGCCCAAGAGCGATGTCCCTGCAATGACGTACAACAGAAGGAGCTCTTCAATTGAAAGAGGCAGTGCGGCATCGTCAGATGGTGGCGATGGTCCTCAATCACCTCGCTTTGGTGGTGACAATGACCTCGACACCGAAGACGAGAAACGTCGCAAGCGGTAGTGTGCCATGCTCATTTTTTTCCAAAATCAGGTCGTCATGAAGTTTGCATTGTTTTTTACAGATTAGAACGGAACCGCATTTCCGCTCGCGACAGTCGGCGTCGCAAGAAGCAGTACTTGGAACTCCTGGAAGAGAAGGTTGCCCAGTTGACTGAAGACATCGATATCACTCGCATGGAGCACTTGGATACGGCGGACAAGACTATCACGGCAGTGAAGGCCCAGATGATTACGTCGCTATATGAAAAATTAGCTCCACTCCCACCGAACGCCCCGCTCCCCGCGGACGTCGAGGACGAGTTGGGTCAGGTGGCGCAGTTACTCAAGGATCGATATGGACCGAATTCCGAGGTTCGTCTGACCTAAGGATGTGCCCGTAGCCCCTCAAATGTTTTCATCATCTTAGGAACGGCAAGCCCTGATCAAATATCACTTTCACCAACTTGACGGTCTACTCTTGCCGCCGTACACGTGCTTCCTGCTGTGGATGAGTCTCCAGGTGCATGTGCTTGTCGTGACCCGAACGAATCATCCCATTTCCTCGCTAGGACGACGCGTTTTTCGCTCGCACGCTTCAAACGCCGTCGTCATCGAGTAAGAAAGCAGGTGAGGCGTTGGAACAGCGCAAGGATGGTGGCAAGAAAGATGGGCTGTGGTCGTCCATGTCGTCGGAAGTCGCCATCTTGTACGAGCAGGAAGAGAAAATCAAGGGTCACTACCGCGCGAACCAAGACA
This sequence comes from Aphanomyces invadans, assembly GCF_000520115.1. Lineage (NCBI taxonomy): Eukaryota > Oomycota > Saprolegniomycetes > Saprolegniales > Verrucalvaceae > Aphanomyces > Aphanomyces invadans. Next base: position 931,895 of record NW_008580153.1, read on the forward strand.
GCGAGCAGACCAAGATCGAGCGCCGCCGGATCGCCGCATCGCTGGTACATTGTCAATCAGGGATGCATCCAATGTAATCCGCTGGAGTAGGGAAACATGTCGCAATTCCAAGAATGCTTGGCGATGCAAGCAGCCGCGATGCAGACACACTCCGATACGATCCAGGCAATATTGACCCCTGAACAGGTCATTCGATACCACCAGTGGGTGGCACAGAATCGAGAAAAGTACAGCGACCGGCTCAAGAGCCACAGCACAAGCAATTTGCAGCACTTCAACAATACATCCACGTCCAGTAGTGACGTCCTTGCCGCGTTGTTGCGAAAGCCCGACACGGACTTGTCTGTCGATGATATCACGACTCTGCTGGCGACATTGAGAGCCGAGTAGTATGCCGCGTAATGGCACAACTAGAACGTAGTCAATAACGACGGTGTAATCGTTGCCGCCACAGAAGCGATATATCTTCGTTTCCGATGTCGCAATACCGCCATGGAGCCACGAGGTCCATCGTGATATGTCGCAAAAAGATTGGATTTAGGACGCCGTCGTTACGTGGGAAATGAATAAATGCATCAAATTGTATACTGACATCAAGTCAAATATGATTCTCTCGATTGGTATTACGTGAGCAGTTACATGATCACCATCGTTCCGTTCTCCCCCCACCATGATGGGGCTGTTACAGATGACAGGTCCAAATTTAACTCGACAAAGCCACCGCGATGTCCGAGCGCGCGCTGGATCGGCTACATGTGCCTGTGCCGGACGGTACTGTTCCTGGGCACGACCGCACTTCATCGTCCTTCTCGCTAACCTCGCCTACGTCGGGGCATGACCGCACTGGATCGTCGTGTCTGTCGCCTGTGCTGTCAGGGCCGCCATCTCCGACACGCTATGCCCCCGTCAACTGCGAAGTGCACATGCTTGTGCCTACGATTCCCGCGGAAGAGCCGCTGGCGGAACATATTCGTGTGCTGCTGAAAGAGACGGACTCAGACCCGTCCGCGTTTCAGCATTTACGTGATATTTATCTACAAACGATCCAACCCAGCACCACTGCATCGCCGCTACTCAAGCAACTGCATTGCATGCCAGTGACATCATCCGCGATTGCGAACGCTGTACAAGCGTCCGAAGAGAGCAGCGTGATTCTCGGGTCGACGTCCACGTCGCTTTTGAGAAGTCCCATGGCGCAAAAGATGAAGTCGAACTATCACCAGTGGAAATCTACATTCCTCAAGACAAAAGACAGTGAACATGACGAGGAGAGCGCCGACGAGGACGGTTTTGCACCGATGCAACCTCCCATCACGGATCTCGTCGTTGTGTTCAGCGGCGACGTCACACCCGAAGACTTCGAAAAGGTTGAGTCCGTTTTCGGACTACTCGTTGGGTTTTTCATCCTTTTGCTTCTTCGTGCAGATTGAAAAGTCTCCCGGTGGCATCAAGGCCGATCTCAACCGCGGGCGTCGTGGCCAGTTCGTGTATTTGTGTCAAAAGCGCGAAACGCCGTCTGCTTTTGGATACAAGCGCCCGCCCATCAGCGACATCATCTTGATTTACCCTGAACGAGGCGAGTGCCCGCCGCCCAACTACGAATTCGTCCAACGGCGTGGCGTGGCGGCCAACCTCAACGCGGTAGGTCCTTTCCTTCTGGGTACGATCAACCCCTTGAACAACGTAATGTTCCCAGGGAGTAAGCGGTGAAAAGCTGTACATGTGCTTCAAACGGTCCGCTTCGTCGTCGATCACAGACATTGCCGTCGTGTTCCCCAAGAAAGGCGAGAAAGTGCCATACGGGTACTGCGCCGTCGCATCTTGGTACGACTACTGACATGGGCATGCAGGTACATGAAGATCGACAAAACTCCCCATGGCCACTCCGTCGACATCCACACCAACATGGAGGTGTCGATCTGCTACAAAAAACACGTACGGAAGATTGCGACGGGTGGAAGGCCATCCGCTACATTCTTGTCGTTGTAGATTGGCCTCGTCGAGTACTTGAAACCCTTGTGGTGGCACGCCACGCTTGCCAACTCCCCGCACGGCCCCGTGCCGCTCAACGCACACGCGCCCCGACCGAAGACCCGCACTGCATTCTTCGACGGTAATCCAGATCGAACGGACATGAATTGAAAAGTTCATCACCGGTGAGTAGACGGAGATAGCAAAGGCGATGCGACGAAAGCGGTCGAAGTTGTTCGATCCGAGATGGCGACCAGAGACAAGTTGGCGACGGCTCCGTCGTTGTCGCGGGCGGCGTCAGTAAATGATGCCAGCTCAGACGACGACTTGTCGACGCTGATCAAGTATATGTACCCACTGCTCGTGTCGTGCCACATGCGGCAGGGGACGATTGCAGTCCAAGCAATCGCAAGGCTCGAGACGCTGTTGGATTCGGATCTGGTCAAACGCCACGTGATGAAAAACGACGCGTACTTGCTGACAGCGCTTGTCGAAACCATCAACACGTCGTGCCAGCAAGGGTTGCGGGACCGCGTGCCGATTGTGATGGGAGTGCTGTCGAAGGCACGTCGTCCTCGATAGTCTCTTCGACGAAGTCACCGCGCTCATTGTGTTGTGATGGTAGGTGATCAAGCAGTACGCGCACGAGTTTTCGTCGGTCATTTTGCACGAAGTGACCAAAGCGCTTCTGTTTGTTAACGATTTCGACGATGGCGCGGCCCGCGCGGCCTTGGAAGACATGATCCACTCGGTCATTCGGCGCGTCGACGTCGACAAGAACATGATCCAGGCCAACTTATCCAAACTTTTCGCGGCCAACCACCCGTCGATTGCGTCCAGAGATGGCTTGCTCGCCAATATCGTGTACGGTGTCGCAAGCGAAGCCGTGACAACGGTCGAGATTGCCCGTATGAACGAAAACGCCCTCAACATTATCAAGGTACGTTACCCGCCACCAATTTCAAACCATCTCTCGTCTCCAACTGTTCTATCCAGGGCCATTCGTCCATCTACTCGGCGGGGTTTTGTCACGAGATTCAGCATTGCATCAAGGGGCTGCTACAAACCACGGTATGGTCGATCATTCGCTTCTCTAGGAATTGTGTCATTGAGTTTGGTGCGATGGACGTAGGCTGAGTGCAATGCATACCAGCTCATAGCAACCCTGAGTAAATATGCCACAAAGCGCAATTGCTCGACGGTCGATCAAGCGTATGAGAAAGACTGTGCGTCGATCACAAACACACTGCATATGCTGGACGTTGCCCTCCTGAGCGGTCCACCCGTATTCAAGGACCACCCAGTGTTTGGCCAGCAGATCCGTCGGTTTGTGTGCAGCGTCGTGAATTCGGCCTGTGTGATGTGGTCCGAGTCGGTCATGCGTGCTGCTCTCAGCCTTGTCACGACGCTGTGGAATCAGTACCGACTGCATTTGAAAGTCGAACTCGCGTTGTTGTTTGAGAACGTGTTCCTGCGGATCCTACGCAGCCCCGGCCCGACTGCGGCCATCTTCCAGTCGTTGGTGCTCCACGAACTCATGCCGTGGTTTCAACTCCCGCACAACGTGGTCGAGATTTTCCTCAACTTTGACATGGACCGTCAGTTTGTCCAGCAATGGAAGGTATTCGAACAGTTCTGCGCCGCTCTGTGCAGCATCACTGAAACAAGCTGCGTGAACGGCGGGTCCAGCGACGCCGACGACTCGAATGCGCTGGATATTGGCGTACGTTGCTCACCACAAAGCTGTGTTATGCAAGAGGGACATGGAATCTGTGATGTTTGTAGGAGCAAGCGTTAAGCACGATCTTGGCGATTTTACGCAGTCTCATGGACGCCAGCGGCCACGCACACTTGATTCTTCGCAACGACAAGACTCGAATTCTGTCGATGGCGAAGGGTGGGTGGGAGTTGGACGAGTTTAGCAGTCCAACAAGCCCCACGGCGGCTTCGCAGCCCGACCTGTCGCCGCACGCGGCCACGTCGTCTGATGAAGTCGCTCCCCAGCCACAAGACGACCACGAGTCGAATCCGATTTTGAACCAAAAACTCGGGTCGATTTATGGCACCGTGCGCGAACGCAACGAGTTGCAAAAGAAGAGCCAGCAGTTGCTCAAACGCGGAATGGAAATCGCGGAAACCAAGAGCTTCAAGAAAGCTCTCGAGTACCTGATCGCGATGGGGCTGATCAAAGAGTCGCCACGAGACATCACATCGTTCCTTCGCATTTACCACACGTTCTTTGACGAGAGCGACATCGGCGACTACCTTGGCGAAGGCGACGAAGAGTTCAAACTCCACATTCGCCTTACGTACGCCCGGGCAATCTCGTTCACGGGCATGACGCTTGTCGAGGCGCTGCGACACTACCTGACCCATGGCGGGTTCAAATTGCCCGGTGAAGCGCAAAAGATCGCCCGGATGGTCGAGGCGTTTGCTCAGTGCTACTACGAGGATTTGGCCGGTGCAACGGCGTTCTCGAGCTCGGACACGATTATGATCTTGGCGTACTCGATTATCATGTTGAACACAGACCTGCACAACCCTCAGGTGAAGAAGAACAAGATGTCCAAGGACCAGTTTGTGAAAAACAACCGGGGCATCGACAACGGGAACGACGTCCCCAAGTCGCTGCTCGAAGACATCTACGACGACATTTTAAACACCCCGATCCAGCTCAAGGGCCTCGCGTACACGTTGCCAAGCACGAAACCCGACCACGCGACGAACGCAGACGCCGAGTGCGAGAAATTTCGCATGTGGCTGTCCAAATCCGTGACGCAGTCGGAGGACTTGATGAAGGACTTGGCCCGGTCCAAGTTTACGTTCAACTTTTTTGGCGTCGATGCCAGCATCAGCCCGGATCTGGTCAAAATCCTTTTTGAACGCGTGTGGTTCCACTTCCTCGCGCTCTCGACGACCATCTTGAGCAACAACCAGAGTGACTTGAGTCTCGTCTTACAATGCCTCGACATGCTCCGCTACTGCATTTCGATCTGTGTCTTTCTCGAGATGCACGTCGAGCGCCAAGCGTTTTCGAACCAGCTGACCAAACTCCAAATGTCCGATACGTTTGGAAAGGAACCGCTCAAGGAACCTGCGTCCACGGACGACCACCACCGGCAACAGCAGCAGCCCGAGTGGCTCGAAGGCCACAAATCCAGTGACACAGATCCGTGGACTGTCATCGGCGACATCCACGTGTACGTGAACAAGCTCAAGGACTCGATTCAGAAGCGCCAGACGGTAGAGAATCTCAAGAGTGTCACAAAGCGCATCAACCGAAGCCACGTGTACCTTCATGATTCGACGCAATTCATCCGCGAAGGCGATTTGACCAAAAGATGCCGCACGGGCCGCCATCGCGTCTATCGTTTCTTTCTCTTCAACGATCAGCTCCTATACGCGGACAAGGGCATTTCAGGCAACTTCAATGCTCACCAGTCACTGCGTCTGCGTCTGACTCGGCTCGCAGACATCCCCGACAGCCTCCTTGTGCGCAATGCGTTCCAGATCTTGAACCCTGTCAAGAGTTTCACCGTGATTGCCGAGACCGCCCCGCTGAAAGCGGAATGGATGCGCGAAATCGAAGAAGCCATCATGGAAGCGAACAAGAAGACAAACATCAACCTGCGCCGTCTGTCCACGGCGCGCGGCCTCAAGCGTGAAAACAACGCAGCCATCATTGCCGAAGCCAAAGCAAATGCCAAGGAGAAGGTTGATGAAACGAGCGCACCAGCCGCCCCAATGGCGACACCGCCCGAGATGTGGGTCGCGCAGTTGGACGTCTGAAGGCCACATTTGCGCTGAGGGAGCTTAAGGAATACAACATGTTTGCATGGAGATCTGGCAATGTTGAACGATAGACAGGAACACGAGCGATCCCTTCACATGGCACACAGCCCAAAGCTACGACTGGCAAGCGTGATGGATGTGATGCCCCTAGGAGCAGTGTGCCTTCCACTGCATGCACGTTTGTTGGATGCGTGCAATGCTTGCGGGAAGCATCGGTCGCGATGGTCGGGACGTGGATGTTCCGATTGAGTGTGTCGCTCGTAGAAAGTCCAAAGAGCACCAATTGCAATCATTAACATGGTCAATGCGCATGCGACTGTGGACACTTGACCACTGGAATCAATCGTTTTGCATGTGAACGATCACCAAATACGTCAGGCACGCGATGGGAGGCATCGGTGTTGCAACGATGGGAGCTGCTGGCGGATGGTCTCGAGATGCGCCAGGTCAACGTCTCCCACGACGACCCCTTCGCCCTCGCGCAGCTCGGTCACAATGGATCCCCATGGATCGATGAGCATGGATTGCCCCCACGTGTGCCGCCCATTTTCATGCACGCCGCCCTGCGCCGATGCCAGCACGTAGCACTGGTTCTCAATCGCGCGGGCTTTCAATAGGACTTCCCAGTGCGCCTTTCCTGTCGTGTGGGTGAATGCGGCAGGCACGACCACGAGCGAACACGGACCCAGCGCTCGGTAGAATTCGGGAAAGCGGAGGTCGTAGCAAACAGAGAGGCCCACAGGACCGAGGACGGTGTCAACGACTGGGTGCTGGGCCAGGTCGCCGCGGAAATTAGTCGCCGCTTCGTCGTAAGCTGGTTGACCATTGCCAGGAGTGTACCCAAACAGATGAACCTTGTCGTAGCGGTGAACAACTTCGCCTGCGGGGTTGTACACAAGCGTCGAGTTAAACACTTTGGTTGTGTCTATGGGGTTTTCGAGCGGGATCGTGCCCCCAATGAGCCAAATTTTGTGCTCTTTGGCGAGAGACTGCATGCATTGCTGCATGGGCTTGGAAAGATCTTGGAAAGGCTCACGGATTGCAACTTTGTCCGTGTCCATTCGCCCCAACAGCCCCCAGTACTCTGGAAGGAGAACAACGGACGCTCCAGAGGCTGCCGCTTCTCCCACAAGGCGGCGCACAGTGTCAATGTTTGGCGGTAATGTCGCGCGCGACACCATTTGGATCGCTGCGACTGTAAACTTCTGCATGCCCTTCACTTTGTTGCAATGTCAGCATTCTTCACCAAATACCCTATCGTGTTGAAGCTTCATTTACTTTGATCTTGTTCGCAGTAAATGAATGTCATCTATAAATAGGGAAGAATATCTCTTCAAATCTCGACAACTGCATTATAAGCAAATCTAACTTCACAAGTGCTGCTCATGAGGCCATGCCTCGCAGGGGCATAGTGCGACTTGCATGCGCGTGCAGCGTGAACTTGAGACAATGTTTATACATGGAATCGCTGTTTACTTTTTGTAGAACCGGTTGAGCGCGGTCGGGACTGAGTCCATCTTTTGTTTCCACTCGGCCGCCTGCTTGGCCCGCGCGTCGTCTTTGGCCTTGCTCTCGAGCATGTCCCTGTACTTTTGCTTTTCGATATCGACAACGTTCTGCTGTTTTTTCCGCAATCGGCGCGATGGTCGGTTCTTTCCGCGCATCTTTTTCTTGGGCTTCTCGCGGCCTTCGTTGTTGGCTTTGTACTGCGTCGCAACCTTCTCTTCGTACTCGTCGTTCGCGTTCATGTCGACGCGGCCGATCACCATCGGGTTGAGAGTAATCATTTCCGGACGCAACTTTTCCAACAGCGACTTGACCTCCGTTTCGCGGCGCTGCTTGAGGGTTTCGAATGGGTTCGCTTCGAAAGAATCGAAGTTGGCCTCCCCCGCGCCTGGCACGACGATGTTGGCAAAACCGAGGGCGTGACCGATGCTGAGCACATCCTCAAACGGGCGAAAGCGGACGCTCGTGGCTTGAGTCCCCGGCATGCGGTGGATCATGTATGGACTCGACGCCTTCGTTGTCAACGCATCTTTCCACACTTCCACCGTCGGGCCAAAGCCAACAGCCACCATGCCGCGATGACTGATGTCTACGGTCGTCGCACCCGAGCTCAAGTAGTACTGATGAAGTTCCTTGTACGTGCGCAGATCAAAAATCTATGGGAAAGGTCCGTCACAAATGAAAAACGCCACGTCTTGTCGATCACACCTTGAGTTTGCGATCGCTGCCGGTGGTTGCCAAGTACTTGCCATCCATGTGCACCGCCATGCCTCGAACTACGTAGAGTTGAACGGGAATCGTCAGCAACGCGTTTGGCTCATCCGTTTGTTTCCCCAAATGAACGCATGGGAAGCACGTACTGGGGCCTTGGTGGCACTGCATCTTGATGACTGGATCGGGCATGTTGGGTGTCCACAATGTCACAAGTCCATTAGCATGACCAAGGTTCACCACTGCATTCCATGGGTTCTGCATACACGAGCATGCGTCCGTCAGGTGTACAACGCTGGAAGGTGCAGGAGGTTTACCAAGGCCATTGTGTCGCAGACGCCGAGCTTTGTCTTGTGTGTCGAGATTTGAGTCCCCGTCGTGATGTCATTGTAGCTCAAGAGGCCGTTGCCGCTGACACACGAGAGCAAAAAATGGTAGGGCAAGAACGCCATGCGCTTCGGGTCGGCCATTGTGCGAATGCAGTGCGCTTCGGCGCCCGTGTTGTCGTAAATGTAGCTGCGCAACTCGCTCGGTTAGACGGTGGCAGCAGCTTGGCATGACGACACGTACACATATTTCTTTTGCGCAACTGCAAATAACGAGTTGTTGTGGAGGAACTTGACGTCGCGCACCGATTCCTTCACATGGAATTCGCAGCTGAGATTCATGCGCAGCGTATCGAAGACGGCCAAATGGCCCTTTTGACCACCCAAGATGAGATTTCGACCGTTCTTGGTGTAATCGATGTTGTACGGCCCAAACGTGGGCAAGTCCAAGTGAAACATCTTCTGCACTGTGTTCCGATCGACGTGCTCTGCCAGCTGCTGCTGTGTGAACCTATACGTCTTTTCTAAACCTTCCGCTGTCAAGACACTACGGAACCATGTATGAGAACGACGGCCACATGACGAGTGTTGACATGCCCGGCTTCCTCAGGGAGGAGGATTTCCGCCTTGGCGGCTGACACTGCGGCTTCCTGGAACTTTTTGTTGTGACGCGCCAATTCCCCTTTTAGCTTTTTGTCCTTGGTGGTCTACAGCACCGCACATTCAGCACGTCTGCGTTGAACAAAGACTATCCAACGACGAGTCCCGCGGTGTACCCGAATGACTTGTCCTTCTGGCGCTGGACGAAGGTACTTGCCGACGTTCTTGGTCTTTTGTTTCTTGGTACCCTTTCTGCCTCCATCTCTCGAGTCTTCACCCAAGCGCTTGGGTGCACGGCGCTCGTCGACGTGGATTTCTTCAGCCTGCTCCGTGTCGCTGTGGTCGCTCATGGCCAATATCTGCTTGAACCACCGATCGAATCGGTGTTTCAACCAACCAATGGATGGGCGTGATGCAATAACCAATCAAATGCGGCCGGATTCGTGAAAAACCTGGGCGCCAAGTCGGCGGCACCAGCGCCCGTCTGTAGTTGCTCGTCAGGAAGCGAGAAACCTTGCATTTGAACGCAAGGAAAGTTATCGACCTCGACCCCCACTTGGTAGCCCCCCCCCCTGCTTGGTGCGATTTCAATTTGTGGAGAGTAGGAAAGGGGGTAGTTCAAGAGGGGGCGCATTTTGCGAAGGATTGCACAAACACGCACCTGAAGCAGCGGCGTCCAACCCGCTCTGTATGCGTCGTTCTCGTCGCTGGATGGGGCGGTGCGGCACTCGACGGCGATACTGAGTACGACCGAGCTGTGTTGACGCGGTGAGGGTCGAGTGTCTTTACTGTGTATAAGTGGAGTTGTGGATGGCGCTTTTTACACCGTGATTGGATGCCTTATACATACTTCAAGTGAAAAATCTGGGAATGGAAAGTAATTTTTTATGGACGATCATAACGAGGGATTTTTCACGCAATCGAGATTGCGCAGCGGCAATGCACAACGATGAGGCGGTCTCGAAGCGGTGGATCGAGATGGTTCTGTCGGAAAAGATACATGGGGACTACCTGTGTGCGTTACAGGATGGAACGATCCTGTGCACGCTCGTGAATCACCTGTACCGAGCAGTGGGCAAGCACATCCGTGTTCCGATCGAGACACATCATTCCTCGCCCAACACGTTGTTCAGCACCAGCTGCAGGCGGCAGAACGTCCGCACGTTTATCGAGTACGTTGCGCGCATTCCAACTTAATCGTCGACTCTCACGAACGTAGGTCGTGTCGTTACTTTGGGGTTCCTGACGATGCCATATTTCGACCCAACGATTTGCTCAAGGCATCCAACCCCGCACGAGGTATACTTTATTCCTCGACTTTTCGAGGGCGATTCAACATGCATGGGTGCGTAGTGTACTCGTGCATATTGGCACTTCAAGCAGAGTCGCTGCGGATGGCTCGGCAGAGAACTCCACACGAAAGAGCTTCCATGGGGACCTTTGCAGCGTCATCGTCAAGGGTGTGTGTGTGCCCTCTATCAAAGTAGCTGCCTCATCCAGCGTTCCCAGGACTTTACGGAGACCATGTCACGGGTGGATGACGCGTCGTCCCATCTTCATCCTGCCTCGACATGGGGAGACACGTCGATGTTCACCGTCGAATCGTCCAGCATCTTGGCATGGACTGTCTTGCTCGAACTCTTTGAAACCCAGCAAAACGAAATGTACCTAAGCGCGTCGCATGATGGGACTCCTGTTCATACCGACGACAAGCTGTCGTACGAGCTCTGGCGCACGGAAGAGAGGGTGCGGATGCTGGTGCTCGAGGAAGCATCATGTCGGTACTTGACGCCACAAATGCACGGCAAGCTGTGGATGTTGCTATCTGGGGCCAACACAGAGATGGGACTGCAAAAAGGCCACTACACCTCGCTCGTGAACCACAGCTCGGTCAAGTACGTACCCTACCTGTCGCTTGCAGATTCGATTTCAACGTCTCATCGTCCTGTATTTGTTTTTGAAAAAGTGCTGAGTCTGTCCGTCAAATCGAAGCCGACTTGACCCGCACGGTATCCCCAGAGGACCCCGAGTGGACCCCGGACCGCATAGAAAAGCTTCGACGGGTCCTGGTCGCGTATGCCGTCCACAACCCCAAGCTCGGGTACTGCCAAGGACTAAACTATGTCGTCGCGCGACTGCTCCAGTGCCTCGACAACGACGAGTGTGTATTCTGGCTGCTTGAACGTATGATCGCGTTCCTCCCAGACGATTACTACACGACGATGCTGGGCTTGGCGATTGACCAACACGTGTTTGCCGAGCTCGTGGCACTGCAGTCACCAGAGATTGTTCAGCACATTGAGGTACATGCAGTGCGGCCTGTGCCTCGTACGTTTGCATCCTCTCACATCCATCGATGCAGCAACTCGGCGGGTTTGGTGCCGAGCTCTCGTTGGCATGCACGGAGTGGTTTTGCACGCTATTTGGGAGTCCGTGTCGAAAAGACATTACACTTCGCGTGTGGGATCATTTTTTCATCAACGGGAATGAGGTACGAGTTGCTCGCTGCCGAACGAAGTTTGACACTCCCTGCGACCAGGCGTTGTTCCGCACTGCATTGGCCTTTACCCAACTCGAATACCCGCACATCATGTCGTGCCAAACCTACGGCGACCTTCTCGTGTGTCTCAACCAGGTAATGAAACGAATTCAGAACGGCGTTCATCGATGGATCCAGATCGGCCGAGATGCGCTCCTGGACTCCAAGTTGCTGCTACATATTGCCAATGGCCAAGAAATCGTCACGTCGTCTCGGATTGACGACCTGCGAGCGTACCATCGGTTGGAGTTGGCATCGGGCATTGCGCTCTCGAACGACCGGTGCCAGTCAACGCCAACGGGCGTCGCGGACGATGGTCCGCCGCTGTCGAATGAATCTGCAACGACCAAAAAGCGAAAACACCCCCTGTCGAATCGAAAAATCACGTCCAGGTACCATCTACTTGGGTTGGTGTGATTTTTCTAGTCTGTGTGTCGTTGCACAAGGTCATGATGAACCAACTCCCTCTACTAATGTAGGACCATTCCGCGCCACCTGTCCCACGAAGCGATTGAAACCAAGATCGACGAGTCTGCAGTGGCCAAGTACTTTACGACTGCGCCGCAGGTACGTGTCTACGTCCTAGCAACGACGAATCGTTCTATCATGCTTGCTGAATGCCAGATACTGGACAATTACTTGGGAGAAGCCGAACCGGGTCCGACGTCGTGGCAAGTGGATCAGTTCAAGCTCATCACGAGTCCTAGTGATGCGTCGCAACAGGCTCGTCCTCGGCAGTTTTCCGACACATCGTATCGGCACACGTTCTCGGACAGGACGTCGTCGTTCCGAGAGGCCCGCAGCAAGAGCACCACGGACGGCCTGCGCGTGCACCGCGCGTCCATATCGAACCCGCCACTCGCAGCGTCGTCGGATGACTCGATACGGCCGCACTTTTCCAACAACATCTTCAAGAAAATCGAAGCATGGACCAACAAAACGCTGAAAAAAGACAGGCGACACAGCACACTCAACTTTGAATTCCTCGGGGCTGCGATGGTTGGCCAAGCCAGCTTTTTCAGCGGTCCGCGGACGCCCACGCCGGAGCCAGTCATCGACGGGGGTATGTTTCCCCCGTCATCGCGAGGGTCTGTCGTGGAATCGGCGAGGTCGTCGCAACTGTACGGTCATGTGGCAACCCCGGACATGACAATCGAGCCATCACTTCAGTCCGCAAGGGCGCCACCTCCGGCACCAATTGCTTCCCTGCCACCATCCCCCACCTTTGCGGAGGTCTCGTTCTCAACTGCAGGATCACCCACCCCTTCAACACAATTTCATCCTATTCCCGTGCCACCTCCGATATCTGAAGGGTTGGTCAAGCGCATTGTCAATTCGCACTCGACTCCGTCACTCGTGTCACTGGAAAAGTCCTATCACGACGACAGCTGCGACAGCTTCGACGGCGGGAGCTTGGACGATGCAGACTTGTCCTCGTCTTCGATTGAATCGTCCAGTGGGATGCGGTATCGTTTCCGCAGCTCGCCTTCGTCATCGTCTACCACGACCATCGTCCGACCACCCCGGCATCAACGCGACGGTAAAAAGCCTCCCACCACAGCACTCATGACCATCCCGGACGACTTGGCCCCTCCCGACATGAGGCGGCACACGTCGATGCCATCCCGCAGTCGATCCAAGCAGGTCGGACGATCCACGACAAGCATCTCCCAACTCAACACAGAAAACGCGCGACTACTTCGCGAACGGGCCCACGTTGTGTCGTATCTGCAGCGCAAAGCCAGCGATGTGAGCAGTTTGAACAGCCCCGTCGACTCAGACGAGTATCGAGGCAGCCTCAGTAGCGACGAAGGAACACGGCGGGCCCACCGCGCAACCAACCGCACCAACTCGTTTTCGTTCCTCGGGAGTTTGTCCGTCGACTTGGAGCGCAGCCTGCTGCTGGAAGACAAGGAGTAGGAAACACGTTTGTGTGTCTGTCGCCCCCTGGCGCATTGCCAATTTGTTTGTAGTGGACCAAAATTCGCACATGTGGCGGCAACGGATACCCTGTTGTGGTCAAGTGGGTGTGGCATCACTGTCGTTCTGTCCATCGCTCAGACCATTGATCGAACGCTTGGGTTGAAGGCGCATCCTCACCAAACACCAGGATCGCATCAAGCGGAACGTAGAAAGCTGCACTGTATCAGACATTTTTCCGATCGCCGCAGCTGTGAAATAACAGCACGACCCCTGTCGTGCCTTGGTTGAATTCACAATGCCAGAACGATTTCAGCCCACCACGCATGCGTTACCAGCTACTGCTGCTGTACGTGGCCATGACCCCCCAGTGATCCGACGGAAACATTTTCGAGTGGTTCACCAGCGGGTCTTTCCCAAACGTGGTAAAGTCGTCGCAACGTAAGCCGTGGCTGTAGAGTCGATCAAATCGACACTTGGCAGCAAAGTTGATGTTGGGCAGGTTCTTGTTCACGGTCGTGTCCCACGTGAATTCGTGGGCACTCGGTCGGCCTCGTGCAATCCACGCATCTTCCACCTACACGACTGCCACTCATATCTTGAACTCCCTGCCGATGGATCGTCGTACCGCGCTTGGAATGGCCACAACGTCTTTGCGGCCGAGGTTCATGTCCCCTCCAAACACCCACGGCGACGTTGACTTAGGCGACGAGTTCTCTAAGAGGTGGGTGAAAGACCACTTGAGCTGCGCCAGGCGAACTGTTTTGTTCTGAGCAAGGCTCTCGAGGTGGGCTGTGGCCAAGCGCAGCGCGTGGCCGTTGAATTGCGTGTCTACCACGTGCAAGTGTCGACCCATGGCAGAGTTTGCAAAGCGGTGGCAGGTGTACTGGAGAATCGGGAGGCCTTTGACGAGAATGAGCTCGCTGTACGCTTGCGTTGTCACGGCGTTTGCAGCGACATACCCGAGACGAGTGAGCTTCATAATCAGGAGGTTGCTCATTTCTGGCGTGACTTCTTGGAGAAAGATCACGTGTGGTGCCAAAGTGGAGAAGGCTGTGCACATTGCGTCGATGCGCTCTTCCACGAGAACTTCGTCAAACCATACGTTGAGCGAGGCAACGATTAATGACGTTGGGGTGAGTGTCGTGTTCTTGAGCAGGGCATCGGAAGGAGTTGTTCCTGGTTGTGCCTTTCGTCTCTGCATGCGTTCGCTGTGTAAATTACGAAGCAATGCATTCGACGGCGGAGCTGGTGACGTCAAATCACAAGAGCTGCATTCGCGTGTTGTGTCGTTGCGTCCTTCCTGCGACTGACCCGATGCTTGCATGTGCTCCAGTGCGGACGCAGCAATGGCAGCTTTCAGGTCCATGTCTTCGTCGTCGTCACTAATCAAATCCACCAAATCGTCAACGCTAAACTTCATCCGCTTATGTGGAGAAGTGGTTGGCAAGTGATCTAGCAGTTGATCCGGGAGTTGGTCTGGAGAGAGGGAGGTACGTCTTCAGCAGCAGTGCAATGATTATTCGACATACCGTCAAGTTGTGGCAAATCAGCGGGCTTGTTGTAGGCACAGGCATCGCAGAATAGGAGCTCCGGATCGTTAATCAGCGAGCAGCGCGGACATTCCCAGTCGCTCCACGCTTCCATGAGGAATTCCGTTGAAGACTTGTCATAAAGCATCGAACCACATATTAACTGGGATTTCGAAATATCATGGATTATATTTTATCAATATCACGCCGTCTGACCATTATATCTGACGAAACTGTCGTGGCCATGGCGACGCAGGAAGCCGTCGCGGAGGGTGTCCTCGGAGTCGTGGAGTGCATGGTGGAATGCATCGAAGCATTTCACTTGTACCTGCCGACATCCACCTCTGACGAAATTGCTGTCACATTGCACGCATTGTGTGTCGCAGTGTCCGTGTCATCCCCCGCTAGTTCACTCCTGGATGTTTATGCCATGACAGCAACTCTTGTGCACAACTTCATCCCGTGGAGAGCTCTGTCGTGCGCTCCGCAACTGCAGACACTGGCTGGCCAAGACGACAACGATTACTCCTATGGTGGGTTCACAATCTTCGCGAGGTCGTAGTGACATGGCCTGGTGTTGCTGTGGGGGAACTAGAGATACAAGAAATGCATCGGCTTGTCCAGTCATGTGTGCAATACACCCACAGACACCGCCTCACTCGGGGGTGCAATCTCATCCACGAACAGTACAAGAATCCATGGCCACACACTGAGCTGGCACAAGTCGCCGAGGTACTTGCTTCCATGCCGGTCTGGAAACGTTCCACTCAGCATCGCCCAGGACCCTGTCGAAGATCGGTGGACGCCAGAGGGCGAACTTGTGTATGCTCGTAAGATATACTTCGTTGGTGGTCCACATAGAGATCAGAGGGGCGCTATCTTGTAGGAAAGAACGTTTTCAACAATGCTTTCGCCCCTCTCCACGACTGCCGGCGATACGCCCGGCACCGACTTCCAGACGCAGCCATTTACAAAGCATTGCGCACGATCGTGCGGCAGAACATCGTGGCGCGTGAAGTAAATCGGATCGCGCAGCTCAATCAGCCCAAGCCGGACACGCATCCCGACAACGACGATGTAAATGAGGTTGACAATGAAGGAACGGCGGTAGTTTTTGCGTCTGCGTCACAGGAAGGACTTTACGACGTGTAAACTACACCAAGATGCAACTGTATTTGGCAAGTCACGGGCTTCTGCTGCTCCTGCTGGATGCGGTGATTTTTGCTTGGGGTCGCCGCAATGGCTCATTGACCGCCTACGACGGGGGCGGTTCTTTGTGGTAGTCGATTCCACTGATGCGATTGGCGACCCCCAACAGAGCGGCAACGTCGTCGTGAGTGAAGACGACAGGATGCTGTTCGATGAATGACAGCACTTGATGGGCAGCCTCGAGCGCTTGGCACGCGGTGGGAACTCTTGGCGCGTCGGTGTCGTCAGGGTTGGGAGGGTTCGGCGAACTCGTCCACGGCGACGGAGACGATGGGGGGTGGGCTGACGGCGGCGCAGCTAGGTCGCCATCGCCTTTCAAGCCGTACACCATTCCATGCAACGTCTTCCATTCCGACTGCGCGTGGGCCATGAGCGACTCGGCCATGGATTCCGCTTCGTCGTCGAGGACACTGGAACCATCCACGCTGTCATCACGTTCCCAAGCCGGAGGCCAAGATGGTGGCAACCACTGCGACTGTTTCCAGCTGGTCTTTGCAATGGATGCTGGGACCGTCTTCCACAGCTGCGCGGCCCACGTCAACGCTTGCTGTTCATGTTGGGTCACCGACAACGCAGACGATGGGAGAAGACCAGACGACGGCATGTCGGCCGTTAGTTTCGACTTGAGGTGGGTGATCTTGTACTGGAGGTGAAAGTAGGTCGTGAGGCCAGCTCCGAGTGGGGTCAGCTGAGAAGGGACTCGCGGTGGGAGGTGGGCCAAGAGCATGTGCGACAGCTCAACGGTGCGCATGCCGCAGATGGTGCTCATGTGTCCTTCCATCGAGATTGCGTGGCATGGCGACGAATCGAGGAAACAAAGGATGCGCCGTGGCGGGTCCTGCATCGCGAGTACCGTGTTGACGTGCAAAATGAACTTTGTGAATGTGTCCTTGGTCATCTTCGCGCCAGGGTTCGCGTAAACGAAATCGGCCGTGTAAAGCATGTCCGCAAAAAGAGCGGGCCGCGTCGAGCGCTCCTGAATGCAGCACATCATCGGTGCGTCCCCCACGACATTGGTGAGAAGACCGAGCAGCATGCGGCCTTGGCGTTGGTGACTGCGGGACGAGGACGATGAATACGATTCGTTCGGGAGCTGAAAATGCAACACATGCTCATCGTAATGGAACACATCGCAAGGCTTAAACCCACCGTCCACAATCAGTTGATGAATACCGCCGAGGTGGGTGGACGTTGACGACGGTGACATGTCGCTGGCATCGATGGAGGACGCGAGTTTGAGAAACGAGAGGTCCCCAACCTTCGTGTCGTCCGGGTCCCCGCTGCTCATGTGCATATCGCCATGGTGGTGGCTGGACGTCGCATGCATTCGAATGCTGTGTCGACGTTTGAAATTCTGCACCCATCCATTCGAAATCTTGAATTCGCTGTCCTTGATGTGGTGCTCTTCGCGCAGGCGCTCTGCGTGGGCCGTGAGAAGACTGTCCGACAAACGAGTACCTTGGGCACGGATTTCTTGCAGGTAGAGACTCAAGGACTGTTCGAGTGCTTCAAATTTGCCACCTCGCATTCGTTTCCGTCCAAGCTGCGACTCGTCCATGCTGAGCCACTTGTCCTTCTCCCGCAACGTTTTGGTCACCATGAGGCGCTGCACGCTTCTCTCCGCAGTCTTGTTGAACTCGTCGGCCACTTGCTGGTGCGTCGCTTTCACGAGGACCTGCGAGATCTCGCATATGCGCTTCTTGTCTGCCAGGGACAATGCCTGTCGCGTGTGCTTTTTTGTTGGAAGCATCTTTCAATGGTTACAAGAACTCCGTGTGTTCTTCTAACCAGGTCATCCGGTTAAATAATCCTCATATCCGAAATCATCTTTTCTCCAGAGGACACGCACGGCTGCGCCCAGATCGACACGACGAGCAGGGCCCACTAGTTGCGAATGAATTCGCGGTCGTCATGAAGATGGAGCGAGAAGACGTACGGTTGCATGGAGCCTCAAGGGCGCGATCTGTGTCAGATTGTCGCAGCTGCGAGTGCACACATGTGTGCTGACATTGTTATTTATAGGCGTGATGGCATCAACGAAATGTTCCGCAGCATATACGAGAGGGGCGGGAGGCCGACAACACCCTACAGTGAAATCGCTGCGACGATCCAGAAGCTCAAGGACAAAGGCCGCCAAAGTGACGAGACGGACAAGTTCCTCCAGCGCGTGTTGATAAATTCGGAAGTGACCACGAAACGCGACGCTCTTTTGGACGCAAATGCCGTCGTCGTCGTGGCTGGTCACTTACGAGCCCACGACTGTGCGTCAACCCAACAGTATGCCGCGGGGTGCGTCCATGTGCTAGGCGCTCTATGCTCACACGTCCATAGAATTCTGTTGAACCTGAGCCAGTATGACCGCGGGCGCCTTGCCATGGCCTCGTGTGGCAGTTGGGACTGCGTGTCATATCGCCACGCGTGCCCCCTCTTTTATTTGCTACAGCTAGCACTCACGAGCGCAAACGTGATCGTGAAACGTGTATGTACTGCAGCTGTCCTCAACTGCTCCTTCCACGCCGCGTGTCAAGGCCACATCGAGGATATAGGCGGTGTGAATCTTCTCCTGAAACTACTTCACGTCAATGACGAAGGTCTTATCGTGGCGACTGAGTTCGTCGTCTCATTCTCGAGCGTAGATGTGTGCGTCTTCGCGGCTGCAACGTGCTGGAACCTGACCAAGTCGCCCTCGTTTGTGCTCAAGTTGGAAACTATCCATTCCATCCCCCAGGACAACTTTGCGCGCACGTTGTCTCAGTTGCTCTGGACGCGATGTTCGCACTACGGACTCACGATCACGACCAACGCGGCCATGTCCGCCGACCAAGCCGGCGTTCTCGAAAGGTAAAGCATGTCGGGTGTATCGTGCTCGTAAAGCCACTCGCCGTCGTCTATGACCTTCCAATGGCTTTGAATGAACAGTGTCTAACTGTGGTCTCCACTGAGTAGTGGCGGATCCAACCTCCACCTCGTCTTTGCGTGCGCGATCAACTCGAAACTTGCGGTTGCGCTCCGCGTGGAACAGTACAACGTGACTGCAAACCAAGCTCAAGTCGAAGCGCAGTCGTCCAAGTACAAGAGCCAGCAGAAATTTGACGAAAACGGCAAGCGCGTTGCCGTGACTTGCAGCACATGTGCCAAGTCGATCAAAGAGAAGGACAAAGCCAAGTGTTTGAGTTGCGCGTCCGATGGGTGTGTCGAGATTTATCACGTACGGTGCAGCCGATGGGCGAAAATCGTCGACGTGAACGTCCGCGACCACGCGTTCTACTGCGACGGGTGTTTGCCGGGGGTGCCGCTACAGTACCTCGATTTTGTCGCGACCGAAATGAGCAACAGGAGCGTCCTGACCAAGTTGGACTTTGACATTTTAAACGTCGCGCGACCGGACAAGGTCGACGTGTGTATGCTGCGGGCTCCGACGACGAATGCGCTCGTGGGCATTGGTGACATGAAGTACGTGTGCCATGGGGCCAAGGACGGCACAGCCATAGTCCAAGTCAAGTTTTTTCTGAGGCAATGCTCGAGCATGTGCTACAACACCACCAGCAACAATGTGGTGGCGACTACAACAGTCGCCATGCCCCCGTTTTCGTTTCCGTTTTTGAAATCGACGGTGCCCCCGACGACGCTGTCGTTGCACGCACTCACTTTGTGGCCAACCGCTCAACTTGTGCCTGTGAACGACAGCATGTACTTGGCAAAGACAATCGCAGACCTAGAGCAAGCGTCTTTGTACGAATTCGACGGGCGAGACGAGCGATTTGCCATCGGTTCGAACGATGGTACGGAGATTTGGAGCGCTCTCCAGCCCAGTCGTGCCAAGTGCATGAAGATGATTACAGAAGCCACCGCCACGGCACGACCTGCTCGAAAGCACCGACGGGAAAAGAAGCCCCACGTCGAGCGAAAGTTGGAAAAGTAGGACGAGTTCAATGATACAACGGTGATTGGAAGGGCAGCCCCCTCTCGAGCCTCAGCAACTCGTTGTGACCGAATAAACCATCTAGATATGCCATCCTTGAGATGGAGAAAGAAGTTTGCGAGCTGAAAAGTTCACTGTGCACCAGTCTCGCAGAAAGCCACGGCAGTGTGACGGAACATCGTGCTCTTGCCTCGTCGTGAGAAAGCAGCTCTGTTCTTGATGCCTGAATGTCACGTTGCCGTGATCGATGGGGCAATGACCGGCCACGACGCGCATCTCATAAGGATAAGTTTTTAACACCCCCAGTTGGACCCTTTGCAGCTGTGAAGTGACTACTGTTATGCGTTCCCCAACAACCCCATTGTTTGCTCATCAGAGGAAAGAATACTCTAGGATTCGACTTAGCACACGTGTAGCTACAAGTGACAATGTAACAAACAAGCCGGGATGCATGATTTGGCGACGTAGAAAAAGCACGGCATTCCTGCTGCGCGGTTCGTGTTGAATCCGCTGACTCTGAAGTGTGTCGACCTCGACACCCACAATTGGTGGCGCAGACATCGTCAGTTGCCCCGTTATTCAGGTTAAAGTATGCCTGCTGTGTCGGCGACATGTCCGTGTTGGACTTCACCGCATGCCATGCCGTTTCTGGCTGCGGCTTGTCGGCGCCGCTGTCGGTTCGTTCATTTGAAGACGACCGTTCATGATAACTGTATTCCACCTTAACCGTTCAATATAGTTTAGAACCTGAAATTGAGTTTATTTTCGAGTATTTGAAACATGCTCAATTGACATCTGAAACAAATGGCAACGGGGGCGATGTCGGCGACCGCGCGCAGGCTGCGGCATTTGCGATTGACATCGGTGCCCAAGGCTCATGCGGAGAAGATGAGCTTGCCAATGGGTGAATTGCCGCAGTTCACTGGGTTTGAGATTGTCCTGCTGGGAACAGGTGCTGGCATGCCTTCAACCCAACGCAGTGCTTCGTCCTTGTGTGTCCAATTACCTGCGAAGAGTTGGCTCTTTGACTGTGGCGAAGGCACTCTTCGTCAGATCTTTCGAAGCACCGTGCGTGTGACAACGACAGAGAAGATTTTTCTCACACATGTCCATGGGGACCACCTATTCGGGCTGCCTGGCATGCTGTGCACGCTGAACGCGTTGAATGCAGGGAACATTGATCCTTCGACGAAGCAGGTTGTCCGACGCCCCATCGACGTATATGGTCCGCCTGGAGTGTTTGACTTTGTCAACATGGCATTGACCGTGTCATGCGCTCACCTGGGCAACGTATCGATCACCGTCCACGAACTGGTGCCATGTGACTTCGATTCGACGCCACCGTCCGGCGTCCGTTTGCATGAGGTTTTATCTTCGCTTTTCTGACATGTCTTGACACAATTTAACTGCAACAGGACCTCAAGCGCGCCGTCATTCGACCTGAACACGTCGATGGGTCGCTTGTGTGGCGTGTACTGGACGATGGCGACCACACTGTCGCGGCAGGGCCTTTGGCGCATAGCGTGACCAGTGTAGGGTACGCAATGGACCTCATTTTCATGCCTCGTTGTCTCATACGATCGCAGATATGTCGTGGAAGAGAAACCACGACCGGGGCGGATAGATGTCGCCGCCGCCACGCGCCGCGGACTTCCGCCAGGCCGGCTCTACAAGCTGCTCAAAGCCGGCGAAAGCGTCCACCTGCCAGATGGGACTGTGCTTCATCCTGATGAAGTACGTAGCACACCTCCACTTGATGCGAACCAAACCTCATTGTCGTAGGTCATGGGGCCTCCCCGTCGTGGTCGGAAAGCTGCGATCATGGGAGACACGGCCAACTCGTCGGGAATGTATACGTTGGCTCAAAATGCAGACGTACGCTGTCTTCGTTATACTTGAAAGTTCATTGTCGAAAGTTCCATGGGTGCGATGCGTGTATAGGTGCTGGTGCATGAAGCTACGTTGGCACACGGGAATGGAGCCATTGTACGCGCTGCTGTTTTCATGGGCATGCTGACTAGAGTGTGTAGGCATTACAACGAGGTCACTCGACGAGCGCGATGGCGGGGTACTTTGCACGCCACATGAATCCAACGCTCTTGGTGTTGACGCACATCAGCCACCGATTTAGCCCTCGCCACACAGATCCAAGCTCTGTCCAGCAGCTCGTGGACGAAGCCCGTGTGACGTTTCGAAAGCGAGCAGTCGTGGACGGATTCGACTTGATGCGAATTCCCATTCCCCTGCCATCAACCACTGAGATGTCGCGATCATCTTCGTGTTAACTTCTAAACTCGACCACTTGCCCCGTCGCCACTTGTTCATACACTTGCCGTTCAGTGGCGAGAAACGACAAAATCGACTGATGGACAGCCGAAGCGTCGACAGCGTTGTAATTTGCGACAACTGCGGCGCAAGCATCGCGGACAAGTGCGTTTGCATTGCGCATTGCTGCTTGATCGGGCCATGGGACCAAAGGGTCTCCGTCGTCGTCACGCCCTGTGGCGGCGGTCGTGGCCTTGTCGACAACTCGGCGAAGTGCGATTGCCAACGAAGGTTTGTCCAGCACAAGCAACTGCACTTGCTCCCGGTACAATGAACTCGCCAACTGACCCGACGTTGCATCCAGGTGCACCAGGAGCCCAGCGGCCGTGATAGTCGCGCTCCGTTTTTGGAGGAGCAGCGTTCGCAACTTTGCGAGTGGATCGTGTTGGATATCTTTCAAAGGCAGCACAAGAGGCAGCGGACAGTTGTACGGGTTCTGAGGGAGGGAAAAACCAGAATAGATGAGGAGGTCGACGTTCGGCCTCGGCCCGTAGCAGATGTAGATTTCGTCGCCGGCTGCAAACTTGTTCATGGCGCTGCAGTGGATGGCATCGGTGTCGGCATACGTCGTCATTTCCCCGATTGCGTGGTTGCACATGTCCCATCCCGGGATGAGTGCGAGGGCGGACGGATCTGCCGGTGTTGGGACGTTATTCTGGCGCGTCAAGGCCACGGAGAGTGCCCACGTGTAGTTGGACAAAGAGAATGCGTCTGAGGAGTAAGGTGCCGAGCTGGGTTCGTGACTGAAAAGCCGGCAGAGGTAAAGGTACTGACGGATCGAATTGTAGAAGAGCTGAATCGCAGACTCATACGCAGCCTTCGAATGCGACAGTGCTGCAAAGTCGGCCACGGTGTACTCAATGGGGAGATGAAATGTCCGAGGAAGGACGGCGATGTACGGCGCAAAGAAGGACGAAGGGGATAACGCCTCGTAAAGAATGTGGAGCGCCAACGGAATGGTGGGGAATTGGCGACACAGAGGGTCTTGGCGGAGGTGAGCTAACGGCGGTGGCAGTGATGAAGACGTGAGCAGAAGGTTCAATGGGATGGATAAGATCCGAGATCCCTTGGGAAGGTCCATGCGTGCACGGAGGCCATTTCCATACTCACCCATGCTTTCCACGTTGAACGTTTCTTCGCCAAATTGGACTTGCATGCCCCTTTTCAGCCACGACTGGAAGTCTTCTACGGTCGCAGGCAAAGTTGCTTTGTGCACTACGTCATCCGCAACCAGGGAGTTGCTTCGTTCCAATCCGCGAAGTGTTGCAGCAAGAGTCACGATCTTGTTGAGCACCGTCATGTCAAGGAGATCCTTCCACGAGGTGCATCTGCCGAGGGCAGCGGTCAATTCTCGCAGCGTCGTCGCCACGGGGTCGGTCATACTTTGAAGGCATCGCCGCCTCGTATCCGGATAAAAGCACATTTAACCGTACCGGTCAAGTGGAGCGGTTGACTCAAGCAAAGTATGGCCCTAGGCTTTTCGATATTCGCGACTTGACCACTCAGAACCCTTCTTTTGCGTGGAAGAAAGCCACCGCCGCTAACACCATGATGATGGTACGTTGGATCCGAGGGGTCTGGCGGCGCCTGCGTCGTCATGTCACTCTTGTACTTATGCAAGCTCCCCCGAGGTGCGCGTGAGTAAGTTGTCTCATGTGGGTTCGTGTGCGCGTAGCAACCGCAAATTATCCTGCTTAAGGAAGGCACAGACACGAGCCAAGGCAAATCGCAATTGATTAGCAATATCAATGCGTGCCAAGCCATCATGGAAAGCGTCCGAACAACGTTGGGACCTCGCGGTATGGACAAGTTGATCCACAAGGGAACCAAAACGACCATCTCGAACGATGGGGCGACGATCATGGGGCTCTTGGATATCGTGCACCCTGCTGCCAAGACGCTGGTCGACATTTCCCTCAGCCAAGATGCGGAAGTTGGGGATGGCACAACGTCTGTGGTCCTTTTGGGTGGCGAGTTCCTTCGCCAAGCCAAGCCGTTCGTCGAAGAAAACATGCACCCGCAGACGATCATTAAGAGCTACCGCAAGGCGTGTCAATTGGCCGTGCAAAAGATTCGCGACATCCAAGTACACGTGTCCGAAACAGACTCGGTCGCGTACCGTCAAATGTTGGAGCGTGTGGCCGGCACTGCGTTGAACTCGAAGCTCATCAGTTCGCAGAAAAAGTTCTTTTCCCCCATGGTCGTTGACGCGATCTTGAGTCTGGACACAGACATGGACATTAGCATGGTCGGCGTCAAGAAGGTACCCGGCGGGTCGGTCACCGACTCGTTCTTAGTCAAAGGCGTGGCGTTCAAGAAAACGTTTTCGTACGCCGGATTTGAGCAAATGCCCAAGTACTTCAAGAACCCCAAGATTCTACTGCTTAACGTCGAGTTGGAGCTCAAGTCGGAAAAAGAAAACGCCGAGGTAGTATGCGATCGCGCACTTGTCAGCTCATTTGCTCACGGCTGCATTCCAGGTCCGCTTGGACGATCCCTCGCAATACCAATCCATTGTTGACGCCGAGTGGAACATCATTTACGACAAGCTGGAGAAGTGCGTCAAGGTAATCATTCTCGCTTGAGACGTGGATGGCAGAATGGATTTTTCATGGATAGCCGTGATGGGTTGAAGTATTTCTCGGGGTGTCTTGGTGGCTTAGTGGAAGCAGTGCTGCTGTTGAGGGCTGCTATGTCCAGTTTTGGAGCTGCAACGGCATGCTAATGGGTTGGTTTTTCGACTAGTCGGGAGCCCAAATTATCCTGTCCAAGCTGCCCATTGGGGATTTGGCAACACAGTACTTTGCCGATCGCGGTTTGTTTTGCGCGGGCCGTGTCGCCCAAGATGACATGGAGCGCACGATGCGTGCCACGGGCGGGCTGATTCAGACCAGCATCCAAGACATCACGCCAAACGTACTGGGATCATGCGGTGTGTTTGAAGAACAACAGTGCGGGAACGAACGATACAACTTGTTCACGGGCTGCCCCAAGGCCAAGAGCGCAACGATTGTGTTGCGCGGCGGTGCGGAGCAATTCATTGAAGAAGCGCATCGATCGGTGCACGACGCGCTCATGGTGGTCAAGCGCACGGTCGCCACGTCCACGGTGTGTACAACATGGCTGATCCGCAACTTATCTGCGCGTCATAGGTGGTGGCTGGTGGTGGGGCCATTGAAATGGAGCTGTCGCGCCACTTGCGAGAGTACTCACGCACGGTCGAAGGCAAGGCGCAGCTCCTGATCAACGCGTTCGCCAAGGCATTTGAGATCATCCCTCGCCAACTGAGCGACAACGCTGGCCATGACTCGACTGACATCCTCAACCGACTGCGACAAAAGCACTTCAAGGACCCCGAGACGGGCAAGTGGTTTGGAGTCGACATCAACTCAGGTGGCATTTGTGACACGTTTGAGTCGCATGTGTGGGAGCCTGCGGCCAACAAGGTGCTTGGATATGATGGTTGATCAAACGGTGAGGCTGACCGTGGAAACTAGATCAACTCGGTGGCGGCGGCAACAGAAGCGGCGTGCTTGATCCTGAGCGTCGACGAAACTGTGCGAAACCCCAAGTCGGAGCAGCCACAAGCCGGTGTCGGCGGTGGTCCAGGCGGCGCGCCATTGAGTGCCGCCATGGGTGGCCAAGGCATGAAAGGCCTTGGCATGGGCGGCCGAGGCGGTGGATTAGGCAAGGGAGTGCGTGCATTCCGCGGCAAGGGTGGCGCATAATCATGAGTTAGCATATAGGACCAATCTTCTTTTTGGAGATAATTACACCACACGATTTCAATTTGAAGTCTTGGATCAAAACAAAATGTGCTGTTACTGTCGGTGTGCTTACTACCATTTTCGTCGTTGCGTGGCATCTATGATGGGGCTCTGTGGAGCAGGAGCTTTATAGATGAGGCAGGCTAGAATATCCTCTTCTTGGGCGCATGTAGCTATGAACGTGCATGTCGACTGACGTGCTACACAGTGCTCGAGCCTCCAAGGCCATGGGACTTGCACCAGTGTGATATGCGACGATGGTGATAATATAACATTCGGGTTGGGATGGAATTAGCCTGTTTGTTTTCTGTGCGGCGGGGTGGTCTACTTGAGCTGCTTGACAACTTCCATGATGGATTTAAAGCTAAACGGTTCGGTTGCCGCGATGTCGGCCAGGACCTTGCGGTTCAACTGAATGTCGGACGTGTTCAGGACCCCCATGAACTTGGAGTACGACATGCCTTCTTGACGTGCTCCGGCGTTAATCTTTTCAATCCACAACGAGCGAAAGTCCTACATGAAAGTGGTGAGGTCGTGAGCCCGATGCACACGCGGTCACTTACACGCTTTTTTTGCTTTCGGTCACGGTACTGGTACTGCAGACCCTTTTCCACGCGGTTGATGGCCGTTCGGTAGCACGAGTTGGCGGCACCGCGGTAGCCCTTGGCCATCGCCAGGATCTTCTTGTGCTTGGCCCACGACATGTTCTTCTTGATCGCCTCGGATTCTCAAGGAATGATGCGGCAACGCAACTTGCAAATGACCACCAACAATTTTAACCGGATATCTCATGTCGTATCCGAATTCACCTCTCCGGATAATTTCCGGATAATCTGATTTGTCCCGTTTTTAGCCTAGCACGCAACGCGATCGACAATGTCGATCACGGTGAGCAACTACTGGGGCGTCATTGCGATCGCGAGCGTCGTGTTCGACATCGATGTGGGCCAGTCGCTCGACATGGTGTACCCTGAGGCAGTGGCGCTTTCGGCTGAGGTGAAGCAGAGCATTGCTTATTTGGCGCTGCCGCACAGCAACAAGCTCGTCGAGGGCGACACACAATTCTCATTTCGAGTTCGCCGCCAAGACGCATCATTAAACGCCGATAGCTGCACCAGTACCGACAGCGACGCGACGTCGTTGTCGCCTTCGTTCTACTACGGGTTCGTCCTCTTCCGCCAACGGAAAGACGCGACGCAAAGCCGTGGATACTTTCAAAAGTCGATGGTAGTTCTCACCGAGGTGCCATTCGTGGGTCTATACGATCGCGTGCTGCGCATCGTGGGCCCGCTATTCTTTCAAGTGGGCAACCCACTACTACAGGCACTTTACGAGAACTTTGGTCAATGGTACTCATTTCAGAGCCAGCCTGACAGATATTAACTATCGTTCTCGCGTAGGCCAGCTCCCGTGGCCAATTCCACCATGGCCCTCCAGGTGGCAGGGACCGTCGTGACGTTTGTTGTGCCCAAGACCATATCATATCAGGACGCAACGCTGTACACACGACGGTGGAGCATTGACGACGAGTCGTTTGACGTGGAGCTTGGAGATGTCGTTGATGAAGCCACCGACGACGACAGGGTCGGTGCCACCACCGACAAGACGATCATCCAAAATGGCAAGTTTTGCATTGTCCACAGCACCGACGTCTCGGCGTCCGAGGCAGTGCCTCCACCTTTGTGCTTTGCCGATTGGCTCAATCTGAACGAGCTTGGAATGTCGTTCGAGGTACACCGTCTCAGTTGGAAAGTTCCCAAGCGTCACACCGTGACAGAGCGTCGGCCTCTATTCGAGCTTCGAAGGCGTTGAAACGTGTCTGTGGGACCTCTGGCAGCTGGCGATCACTGGCGACAGCGTCCTCATGGCGTCGCCAAATGCTCGCGTGTGCAGCCAGGCCGTACTGGCCTTCACCAGGTCGGTCCATACTCATCATCCACCATGGATCTTACTCTTGCCACTTGCATGTTTAGTCTCATTGCTCCAGTTCCCTTTCGAGGAGACTTTCGACCGTATTTTACGCTGTACGAGCCCGATTTCAATGTGCGAAGTGCACAACGCCAAGCGTTCATCGCGTTGTGCTCACCGAGTTGCTCAGGTTTTGGCTAAAGCTAGCGAATCTAACTTGGCGCTGCCCACGACAATACTGGGCACAACGAATCCATTCTTCCTCAAGGTATGCATCTACGCTGATTTTCACAACGTTCAACCAATACTTCGACGGTGCAGGCCCTCAAGCGGTGGCCGAACGCTCTCTTGTTCCCATTTGCAGACGCGCCACCCCAACCATCCACACGTGTGTCGCCTTCGTCAAGCCATCGTCCGCTACGGTATAGAAGTCGGCTAACCTGTTGTCTCGATTTAGATCAAGTGGACGACTCAAGTAGCGGTGGAGCTCCCGTCACAGTTTACAAATGCATCAAGCGAAACGTCGACTTGGATGTGTATTCGGACGTTGAATCGCCCAAGGTACTGCCCATCCAGACATGGCAAAGGGTGCAGATGCGCACGTCGACTGTAGCTATTGACGCGAACGACGCGCCTGGTCGTTCCAGACAACACGATCCTGAGGCAGTTGGTCGAGCCTAACTCAACGGAACAAGAGGCAGCCGCCCCAGGAGAGGAGCAGCCTTACGTTTCCATCAACAACGCACTCCTTCGAAAGGTATACTACATGCCACGATCGGTCGGTTCGACATGACAATCCTCACTGGGCGATGGTCAACGTAGCACTTCAAACACGTGACCGAGCTGTTTCTAAAGCCATTTGAAGTGTACTTTGGAATCTGGTCGAATCATTTGGGGGTACATCCGACTCCTTACATGGACATTGCGTCCTTCATGAAGCCATTCCACGCCAAGGCATGAGCTGTCGAGTTTCCAAAACGACCCGAACGTGTTGATGTCGTAGGAATTCCTCGCGGCGCTCGGGAAGCGGTCGCTGAAGTTGCCGTTTGCGCTGCGGACGACAAAAGCCAAGGTCAAAATGCTGTACGCTCGGTTCATTGCATCGCCGCACTTCCAGCCGTGGTTCAACTACCGTCGCAACGAGTGCATTGAAGCGTTTGATGGCATGCTGCACACGTTGCGAGGGACGATCTCATCTCAGGACCTCATGCGGGAGCCGAGTGGCATCGGCATGGCCCTACCTGCCCTGTACACCCTCGCGGCCCAGGTAAGTGATGTGCCAAACTACTTGTGTTACCTCACGTCTAAATGTCGTAGATCGACAAGATGATCGCCGTCGAATCGGCCAAAGTTCCTGTCGATGCGGCGCACCTCGAGATTTTACACCGTCATTTGCGCGACGTGCAGGACGCGATAGCGAATGGAAACCACTAGCGACCCAATGCCATGACTCGAGGGAACTTGGTAAAGGATCCCTTGAGGGCGAGCTGCATCTCCAAGGTCGAAATCAGCCCCAGCAACGGCGTGATCGAGTGCAGCTGCTCGTCTTCAGAAATCGCAGAGAACGGCGGCACGTGCACGAAGTGCACGTACCTCATCATATTGGCTGGATGAAGTTTCGGCGAGGACGGGAGATGGAGAGATATCGTACCTAGTTCTTCGCCGCGCGCTTCTGCGATATGCAAAAGCGAGAAAAAATATGAGTAGTTGCAAATGTTCGACCTAGGCCAGTGGATAATTCGACCCTGACGCGTTGCTCCTTGAGCGTCGCCAAATACGATTCCACTGGCAGATGTGTCGTGGTCGAGTCTGTTTGATCTACGCCAATCTTACTGTCCAGGGCGATCCCGCCCATGCTCGTCTGGGATGGAAGGCGACGTTGCACCCGACTTGGTCGAGCAAGATGGTCTTGGTCCCGTCATGGACACTTAATTAGATAAACACGGTGGTTTCGTCCGCGTGGGATCGTGGCGTTCCTGGAGTATGCGAACTCGGCGACAGTGGACGAGATGTACGTACTTACCTCGGAGTCAGCCCAAAGCTGCACGCACGTCTTGAGCCGACACTTCCAGCGCGAACGAGTCGTGGAAGGTCAAGTCGCCGTTCAACAACGTCACGAGTTTCGTCGGGGAGTGGACTGAGCACACTTGCAGAATCCTGCCACGATGATCGTGACTATTTTGCGTGTGACGAGGATGGGGGGGGACAGACAGGGTTCACCCACTTTCTCGAGCCGGCTCGTCGACGGACGAGATCCACGTGCCATCGACCCTGAGGCTTGACCTTTGGCCGTCCCCCTGAACAAAGCATCAGTGGTACCGTTCGAACAAACGATTGTTGTCGCACGCGGGTGTGTGTTAAAACCCAATCACCTTTCTCACCCATGTACCAATTTTCCCAGAGTGGAGAGGATTGGTCGCTCGGTGACGCGCACGATGGGGGCTCACTCCTCGCCAATGCACAGCCTGCAGGAATTTTTCTCACGACTCCCGCCACGTTCCAGTGTGTGGGATTTCCTGGGCGACTACAAACGCTGTCGCAGCTTGCTGCTGAGAGGCATATAGTTGTCTTCATGGTTCACGCAAAAACAAAGTGTGTCGGTACATATTCCACTGCTGAAGCGGTCGATGTGTGGCGCAACTCGATTTTAACAGAGTGGAAGGGTAACCAATAAACGACACCGCCTTCGCGAATTCACGCACTCTATGAAGATTACAAAGTTGCATGCATAGCGGCGACGAGAGTCTTAACAGCGTGGAGCTGTTCTTCTTGGGGCTGCACGGTGAACGAAGGCACGTGGACGAACAACGCGTACTACGCACATCATGCTATCATGCAAGGGGAGGAATCGAGGAAAACGTACGTGGTTGGGACGACCCTTTGTTTGGGAAAGAGACAGGAAGTACGTGTAATTGCAAATGTAGCGACCGGGGTCGTTCGAGATCGCCATCTTGCAGCCCTGTTCCGTGCAGTGCGCGAGGAGCTTTTCCAAAGGAAGCGACGTCTCCAGGGACGCGGCTTCATTTTCCGTGATAGTTTCGTTGTTCGCAACCCATCCTCGTTCGTCCGGGATGCCAAAGTTGGCCAAGTTGTACCCGAATTGCTCCAAGTCGATTTGCTTGCCTCCAGCATTCACACCCATATGAAGGAAGACCGTGGGCTCGTCCGCATTCTACCCAACGCCGACAATTTGAAGTAACATCAAGGCATTCTCACGAGGACGACATCAGTACCTCTGCTGCGTGTTGCCACATCGGCTCCAAGGCAGCGCGGACTCCGTCTGCAGAGACTTCCAGCACGTGGGTCTCGTGGACGTTTGGATCGTCCTTCAGCAGTTCTACCAACTTGGTCGTCGGGTTGTCGACGATATTGCCAAACTTGCCGAACCCCGTCACGATGATCTTGACCATGCTCGATGCGGCGTTTTCGATTGTGATGGCCGGCGAAGTCTATTGACTGTGGCTTGGTCAAAATAGTCATGTGGATGTAATACCCAACTCCACACGGTCAATCACATACGCTATACATTTTGATTGGCTAATGTATAGATTTACCCACCCAAATCAATGATTAACCTGTTGAAAATATCCTCTGAGTAGTCAAAACATCTCATGCACTGTCTGTGCCATCCTGCCCGCCATCGTGCGAACTCCTCCTCCCACGAGACTTTTCGCCATGGGAGGGGCTGAAACACCATCGCAAACGATAACCCGTTGAGTTGTGCTGCATGGGCACGGCGTAAGTGTGGTTTCAGTCGTTGAAAGGAGATTGAGTTCCCAATTTCATGTCATGATGCATGAGTACGTTGACCAGCCGAAGGACACACGCTGTTCGGCTCACATCAATGCGTGCTGTAGTATTGTCCGTGCATGACGTGGATCCGAATCGGTGCTCTGCGCGTTAATCTGATGTAGGGTGCGCGTCAATCCGATCCAAATCCGAATTCTTGTCGACGATTAGCTACAGCGTGGAGTGCAACGTGGCGATCAAAGCCCGCAGGCTGTCGACTTGATCCTTTTCGCTAATCACGTCAAAAGACGGAACGTGGATGAACAACGCATGCTAGAAAGGATCAAACAATGGTGCGATGCTTGTTCAAACGCACCTGGTTCGCGTGAAGTCTCGTGCGAGAGAGCGAATGAAAGTACGTGTAGTTGCAAATGTATCGTCCAGGGTCGGTTGATATGACAAACCTGCATGGGACGCCATGGACTTGGTGAAGAGCCACATACTTTTCCAACGGCAGCGTTGTCGACAAGACGTCCGCTTCACCCTGGAGAATGGTCTCGTTGTGGCAAACCCACCCGCGTTCGTCTGCCAGGTCAAACGTTGCCTCGTTGTACGCGCATTGTTCCAGCACAATGTGCTTGGCGTCATCACTATCTCCCAAGTGCAAGAACACGGTCGCTTCAGATTCATTCTACGACGCAGGCTTCCTATGACAACAGCCTCATCGACGCGCGACCTCACCTCGTTTGCATCTTGCCACAAGGGTGTCATGGTTTCACGGACAGCTTCCGCCGCTATTTGAATTACAAATGCAGCGTCGACATGGGGATCCTCTCGCAGGTGCTCGGCCAGCGCCATCGTTGGGTTGGAGTACCCCCGGAAAGTGCCGAGCGCAGTCACGATTACCTTTACCATGACAGGACTCGTACGTGAATGGAGGTATGGATTGTGCAGTCGTCTGAGTGAGTTGTAATCATTATGAGAAATACGGATACAAAACTCAAGATTATCAGTCGAAATTAAAATATAATCCGTGTAGTGCGATTTCCGACATCTTCCCGCCATGCCACACGAAGTTGACATTGCCTCCATTCGAGAGTGCACACTTGGGCTGCACGATCGGTCACGAAAAGATCATCGCTGCTCTTACAGCACACTGTTGTTCTGGCTCATGGTTTGCATGGACGATGGAGTCATCCAGTGTACATGGCATTAACATGCAGTAGCGGTGGTCGGGTCCATATCGCCTGACGTGACAGGTACCTAGCCAAACAAGAATCCGATCGAGCCTTTGCTGATGCCAGCGATGGTGGAAGGCAGAAAGGAGGCACTTTTGTTGAGACGGTGGACGACTTCGTCAAGCAAGGCCGTTGATGCACGCAACTCCCTCGAAGGCAGCTCTGGACCGTTTCCTTCAGTCGAGCTGTCCGCTCCTGGGACAGAGAACAGGACTTTCAGCACCTTGTGCGGATGGGACAACTCGGACGTTTGGATCGTTGCATCCCAGCTCAGCACTTGCACAAATAAGCGCCGTCTGTCGCTCTCATCAACGATGTCAAAGCGGAAGATCCCGTCCGACTCGATCACTTCCAGCATTTGAGACACAAGTACTGCATCGCACGAGTAGGACGCAAAAATTCCGTCCCGTGTGTCGATGCAATGCTTGAAAAGCCGCACGTTCATGTTGTTTTGGATGGTTCCGATCGCCGTGGTGCAATTTGCACAAGAAATCTGAGCGTCGTTGGACGACGTCTTGGCCACTTGGACACTGTCCAGGTTGATGTTGGACGCGTGCAACAACAGATCGGCGGACGCTACGTAGATGCGCCCGGCCGCAGCTTCGATGCCGTCTCGAGGGATGTGCTCAAACGCGCCTTCTGCCGCTCCCCAGAAATCCGCCATTTCCATCCAGTTGGACGACGGCAGTGGCAGAGCCTTCACCCACAGCGGGCCTTCCTTCTTGAGGTTGGCGTTGCACGATCGACAAAGCAGTTGCGAGTAGTTTTGAACCTAGGGTGGTGTTATGATCACTTTGGTGATTCCAAGGTGAAGGTAACGTGCCTCGAGCTCAGCATGTGGAATTGATCGCGATGTCAAGCCAACGGTCATCGACGACTTTCGGCTTTCTTTCGCGGCGGCCGTGAGAGGAATACGAATGTGAACGTGATCTTTTTGGACTCGGACGATGCTCGATGTTGCGTCCACGGCATGATCCAGGGCCACGTCCAGAAGTTTGTGCTGTGAACTCGTGAGTAGTTGAAACTTCTTCGAACTCGGATCTAGTTGGACGAACGGGACCGTTGTTGAGTTCGTCATGTCGATATGCACGTAGCACTGGTAGCACCCAATGTTTGCTTGGAATTCAATAGCGTATTCGGGTTGCATCGTGACATCGGCCAACGTAGTGTCCAACTTTATAGCGAGCACTTCCACTTCGTCCGCGTACGCTTTCTTGGCCTGCAGTGCACTTGTATATAGTTCCTTCTCTCGCTCGTAAGCTCTTTGGGATTCTAGAAGATGTCGTCGCGCAGCTTCTACCTCGCGTTTTGCCTCTTCAAACTCCTTGAGCAGCGCCGCCGCTGCTTCTGCCATCGTGCCGGGCAGAGCAATTGTGGAATAGTTCGACAAGGGATCTGTGCATCCATTGGTCAAAATTTCATCATGCCAATTTCGGATAACCCATCAGTAACCGTACATATGACGTGGCAGCTTCACGAGGAAGCATTGTCAATTACACTTATCACGTGGACAGCGCGCCGAGCTCACACTAGCGACGGGTAGCTGGCCTCAGAGGTGACGCCACATGTCCCATCAGTGTTGGTGCGCGTTCGGCGAAGGTAGATAAAGCCTTGGTCCCCCCACTCTTCGCCCCACGAGTTCTTGATCTTCCAGTGGGAATCCGTGTAGCCGACGACGACGACGGCGTGGTCGAGTGCCGACGTCGAGCACGAGTTCAAGACGCCGCTTTTGTATTGCTTCCACTCGTTGTTGCCTGCAGCAACACCTGCTACGACTGTGCGTTGTTGCAGAGTCGAAACGAGGGAAATGTCACCGGCCGCCACCGACACCGCCTTCTTCACCCCTGTAGCCGTCATGGCGCAAGACGTGGAGCAGCTTTCGTTTTGCGAAGTAGATCCAGACACATAAGGGTAGTCTTCGAGTAAGCACACACCCGCTGATGCTACATAATCGATGGCTTTGGTGGGGTAGCCGCCTTGGCACCCCATGTTCCCTGACATACCATCGTACATCAGAACGGCCATACCGAAACAAGGACGCACCGGTAGCCGTATCGCACGAAGTCAGCTGCTGCTCGGATAGCTTGACAAGCGACTTGGTAGGGGACGCCAAGCACATGGCCGTCTCAACGGCCGAGATCGTGGCAAACGCCCAGCAGGAGCCGCACTGCCCTTGTTGCTGGACGCTGTTGACACAGCCAGACGTCATCCAGTCGCGAGAGGGCGGCACCGCTGAGCTGCCAACATCGGCAGATCGCCCAGCGACCAAGGTTGCCGCAGTTTGGTTGGCAACCGACCGTGTCATGATCGTCTTGAACTCGGTCGTCGAAAGGAGCGAAAATGGAGAGTCCATGGAGAACTTGGCGTCAGGGTGAAGGAGGTTGAGACGCTCAACATCTTGCTTGGTTTCGTAAAATCGCGTCAGCTCCGCTGTAGTGGACTCGAGGCGAGGAAGGAAACCGTGCGCTTTGGCCACTTGGCCAGCACGACTCGCTCGCCACGCCTCCAATTCGGCGGTCAGATCGCTGAGCTCCGCACCAGTTGGTAAGGCACACGTCAAGCCGAAGCTTGCGACAGCGATGGGAAGAGTAAATCGAGACGAAACCATGGGGAAAGGGTGGTGGTGGAACGGATGCAGTTCAAAAGTGAGTCCAACAACATTCAACCACATTGCTGGGAAATATCGAATCCAATGTGCTCTTCCCCATCAGGAGGATCATCGAGCTCCAGCGCATCTGTGAAATCTTGAATGGGAGCGCGGATTTGATGCCGAATGATGCGTTGCGGTGGACAATCGCTCTGATGGATATAGATGGCGCATGGAAGCGGAAAGCCAACACGTTCGATAGCCAAACGCGGTCCAGCTCTTCCTTTCGCACGACAGACCATGAACTAGTCTGAGCTTCTAGTGCCTTTGCCTTTCTTGGAAGCGTGCGCCACTCGTTGGTGCATCAAATCCCAAGGATTCGTCTTGGATGTGTGTGCCAACACAAGCATTCCTCCACATGTTATACCAACTTAGACGATTTCGCCTTGGTTGTCTGTTTCGTTGAATTTGACCCAGTCGAGTGCAATGGGGGCACCCATGACGTAGTCGGGAATGTCAAACGCATGAATCAAGTGAAGAGCATCGTCACCAAGGCCGCCTTCGTTGGAACTGCACAACTCTTTGACCACGTTGTCCACCTAAAGCAAAAAAGAACTTGAGATCACGTTGATGCAATCACACCAATTCCTTTGTACCTCGTTCCCGATATCGGTGGCGACCACATTGTTGCATACGTACCACCCCAAGTCGCGTTGGACGCACGTCACGCCGTACAAGAGCGCCAGCTTGGTCAAGGTTGGTCGCAGCTCCACGTTCCTCGAGTCTTGCAGGGACTCGAGAGTCGCTTCGAACGACATGCGCTCGACGTATGAGAGCGCAATGTCTTGGATCAGCGCAGACTGTTCCAGCATCCAAACCTACGCATGCAGCATGCAGTGAGACCAAGTCAGATGCACCCTCGTCTCACATCAAACACAGTTTTGCCCTGTTCCATGTCACTCTTCATGATCTTGCCCAGCTTGCCAAACAACGCAGCTTCGCGCACGCCAAGCAAATACTTGAGGTACTCGAGGTCATTCCACGACGGCGTGCCTGCAAATGGTTTGTCCGCAGCTACAAGCAAAGAGATTCGTTTGACTATTAAAACAAGGGGCAACGAACTTGGAGACAGTTTGTATCGGCCTTGCTTGAGCAATTCGCCAAGCTCCTTGGTAACCTTGGTCATGAGCACACGGTTGTCGCCCTCGGCCGTGATAGCAGCATGGGAAAACCCCAAAACTTCACCAAAGCGATTCGCTGACAGATATCCCTGACCACCGCACCGTTCGCGGCAGATACTCACGACGTTTTCCGAGTTCCACGACACGACCGGCTTGATCGCCGAGCACAGCACAACGAGCTCGAGGCGTTCCAGCGGGTCTTTCGACTTATTCCACGCCTTGTACTTGTCTTTGACGACATTAAGTCCGTGAGCAAGGACATATGTGCGGGCGACGAGAGGCAGCAAAGTTTGTTTCTGAAGGCCATAGTGCAAGATGGCTGTGTCCGACTTGCCTTTGGGCCCGACGGTCGCGCGGCTGGCGGCATACCTACCAAGCATCCAATCGTATCATGGTCCATTCCATATTTGCTCTGGTCAACGTCACTCACCGCATTGCAATCGCCAACGACAGCTTTGTCCCACCCATTAACATGGCGGCGATGCACACACGACCACTGAGCAATTGATCTGCATGGCTTTCGTGCGTCAGATTCCATCCATGAAACAGTCGCGATCACGTGCTCACCCGCGACAGCCAAAAATCGACCACGCTTGCTTGGTACGTGACTCGTGAATGTTCCATCGGCACTCACTTGCGAGAGCGCATCCAGCATGTTGGCACGGGGAATGCGGACGTTGTCAAACAGAATTTTCCTACCACCAAAACGATAAGCACCAGATCGCATGGAGGCCAACGAACGCCACAAAAGTACAACTTGCCCGTTGTCGACGCCGTTGCAGCCCATTTTGTGCCCCATGTCCTCCACGCGCACATGTTCGCTCACAGTCATGTCTTCGTTGCGAATGCGTACAAGGAAGGCGTGGATTCCGTGCTGCTCGTTCTTGACCTGCAATTGGGCAAACACGACGACCCACTTGGCATGCACTGGAATGCAAAGTCAAGGAAGGTTGAGAACCATCGGGGCAAACCTGCAGAGTTGGTAATCCAGTACTTTTGCGCCAACACGGTAGGGGTGTTGATGATAAACTCATCGGTAGCGTCATCGTACACCGCCGTCGTCTCTTTGTAGAGAACATCGATGAGCTCCAAACACCATTGCACGGTCGAAGGTCGTACCCATTTCAACGGCATTGTTTCCATACCCCAGCTCAGTCAAGCCAAAGCACCCAACAGAGTCTGCATGAGCCAGTGAGATAGTGTATCGAGGGTGGAGTTCAGTGACAACATCACATACCCAACGAATCGATCTCGTCGACGAAGCGTTCGTGGTGCTTCTCCGTCCCAAGCTTCAACACAGTGCCGCCAAACAAGTTGAACTGTACCGTCATCTTGGTTGCCATGGAAGGGTTCGTGAGACCGGCGATTTCATGGGCCGCGTAAATATTGTGCGGGTTCGTGTGGAAGTCTTTAACCGAGAAGAACTTTGCATCACAAATCTTCTTCAATTGACTCAGCGCAATTTCCCGTTCCTCGGCGAGGGGAATGTTGTACCTGCCCATAAACTCCCCATGAAATGGTGAATTCTTGCATTATCGGTATTCACATACCGCGGTCGGAACGAATCGTCTTTGAGGAATGCTTTCAACTCGCGGCGCATGTCGCGGTTGTCGGGATCAAGCCACTCGTTCATCTTGTCGATCGGGAACGGCGACACTTTGTGCCCAAACTTGCTTCTCTCCTTGGCCACGTCAAAGCCCAGCGGGCGGGTGAAGGGAAGGCTGGAAAAACTCTTCACCGCATGGTAACGATGCAGCGAAAGGCGCGCGGACGATGCCGACTGGAACATTGTGTGGAAGTCGCTTTTCGCTTGTGTGTTGGCAAAAAGATCCGAACCAGGGCCAGGAAGTCCGGATAATTAACGGAAGGTGCGTTTATCTGGCATTAGTGCGTTTTTACTTTGTCAACGAAACAGTGTTCTCCAGAATTGGGTGCGTATTTCGTCGAGTCCAATGCCCATCTTCAACTTGGGTTCGCTTTGGTGCGACCAACTGGCTGGCCGCGATCTACATGGACAAGCTCGATGGCGCGAGAGTGGCGCTGAATCTACAGACTCGTGTAGATTGAAGTGGCGGAGCAGGGAGCTATGCCGGCATGTGTGACGGCTCAAGGTGGGGACTATAATTGTTCGACAATGTCAACATGGAAGGTTCATTCCTCGTCGGGTTCGATGACAAAGTACACCAGCAACATGAACGAAAGCCATGGGGAGAAGATTGCCATCTGCATGATCAACTTGTACGTTGTGTTAATGTTGGATGAGTTTGCATCGAGTCGTCTCAGTGTCGCTGGGACGCTGTGACTCCATTGTTGCCATTGATTGCCTCGGTACGTAGACAATAGGCACGCCTTGTGGCTAGTGCGCGCATCCATGGACGTATAAAAGACAGATTCTTGGAACCGACGAAACATCAATGAAAGAGTTGGCACATGCGATGAGCAACCGTTAAGAGCTCGAACTCTATCGGTTCCGCCGTATGTTGCGTTCAACCAGGCTGGTGCAGATTGCCTCATGAAAGTCGTAATGATTTTCAAAACATTAACCAATCGGTTTTGCATGTGAGCATATTTTTATCCAATCAATAACCCTTAACAGTTCGGTCGGTGTCCCCAAAACTTCGAGAGTGACTTGCAATGCTCGAAGACACGGCGCAAGTCATCGAGGCGACACTCGCGCCAGCCTTCGCCCAGTTCGCCATCGTGGGCAACCTTTTGACACCGCTCAAGTTCAAGGCGTTGAATGCTTACGTCGATAGCATTGTGTCCCCCACGACACCACCGCCCGATGTCGTGCGGTACATGGTGTGCCTCTTTGGAATGTATCCGGTTGCGGCCATGTTCGCGCTCCTCCCGTCGCCAACGATCAAACATGCTGTTAGCTTGGGTTTGGGTGTCATGATTGCACAGTTTGTGTTTGGGTCGGCGTGGGTGCACACTCTCGTCATGGCGCTGGGGTCGTACTTGATATTGTTGTGCGGGTCTCGACGCCACATCGGCACAATCTCCATGGTGTGGAACTTGGTGTACCTGTCGTTTTCCCACGTGTACCGCATGTACGTCGACTACATGGGCGTGACGTTGGATATCTCAGGGCCTCAAATGGTACTGTGCATGAAGCTGACGGCGTTGGCCTACAACCTGTACGATGGTACGGTGGATGCGCCTCGCCTAGCTTCCAAACCGGACAGCACAAGTCTCGCGCGGGTTTTTGCTTCTCGGAAGGCGCTTGCCGTCTCGTCCGTGCCGTCCGTGCTGGAATACCTTTCGTACGCATTCTGTTTCCCAACCTTTTTGGCCGGGCCAGCCTTCGAGTTTCGCGAGTTCATTGACGTCATCCATGGGATCAAACCGGCGGGCCCAGGCCGTATTCGCGCGGGCGTGACGAAGTTGGCAATTGGGCTTTTTTATGTGGGCTGGACAGCGGCGTTGGGAATACAGTACCCGACGACGATGTTCTTCGACGACGCGGTGGCAGCGCTGCCGTGGTACCAACACATTCCGACGCTGTACTTTGTGTTTTTCCTCTTCAAGTGCCGATTCTATGGGTGCTGGACGGTTGCGGAAGGCGCAACAGTCCTGTGCGGGTTTGGTTACGAAGGCATTGTGGACGGAGCGCCTCGATGGAACGGTGTACAGTACATGAACGTTTGGGAGTTCGAGTTTGCGACGTGCCACCGCGACAGCACGAGGAAGTGGAACAAGATCACCCAGAGTTGGCTCGAGAGGTACATCTACTCCCGCACCAACAACTCGCTCATGGCCACGTACTTTGTGTCGGCGTTTTGGCATGGATTTTACCCTGGGTACTACATGTTCTTCATGCTCATGCCCCTTCCCACCGTCGTGAATCGCCTTGCGCGAAAGAAACTGCGGCCGTGGTTTCTGGAAGCAGATGGGTCGACAGGGTTGAAGAAGAGGGTGTACGACATCGTTGGCGGCGTTCTTAACGCGTTGAGTATTCACTACATCTCGCTGCCCTTCCTCACGTTAGGATGGACCGAGTCGATCCAAGCGTATGTGAACCTCAAGTTCTCGGGGCACATCATCCTTGGCACGCTCTTGATCATCTTGTACTTAGCCCCTAGTCGAGAACACCCCGCAGTTAAACGAGAATAGATGCATGACAAACGTATGCACACTGCTTTGGTGTGAGCATTTTGTCCACTCCATCGCTTGAACAAAATCTCTGGGGGACGTCGGTATGTCATCACTCACTGACTTTGAAAGAATGAGCCCCTCCGTCTCCATTGGGAGCTTCTCGGCGGAGTTGACGTCGTGATAGCTGTACATCTCGGCTATGCCGTGAATCGTTCGCCTTGGTGGCGCCGCAGCAACCGTCCTGCACGCGTCCAACACAACAAAAGGATGTGTATGCAATTATCCGGATGATTGATTTACCGGATGCTGGGCAAGCATACAAATCCCAAGAGCGCTATTGAATGGCATTCCATTTTGATTTGAAGTTCAAAAGGACGAGAACGATGTCGGTGTCCACGGAAGTGAAGGAGCTCGTGGAGTTCCTGTCGAACCCCCGCGCAGACGTGCGCCAATCTGCGATCCAGCTGACTGTCGGCCTCACGGGAACTGACTCTGGCATCCAGCAACTGATCAAGGCAGATGCAGTGAAGGCGCTTTGCCGCCTTATCGGAGACTTGAACGCCATTGCGCGCGACGCGATTCACGCCCTGGTCAACATCACGGCTACCCACCCTGGAGCGTGCGAAAACGCGTTGAAGCACGACATTGTGAATCGCTTGATGAATCAGTTGGACTCGGACTTTCAGCACAAGGACTTGTCCGTGATGCTACTTGCGAACGTCACAACCACTCCCGACGGTACACTCAGATCATGATGAACACCCTTTGTGATGATATTGCACTGATTCATCTTGGCCTAGGTGCAAAGGCTTTGGTGACAAACGATGCCAAGTACAGCGTGCGTGAAGTGATCCTGCAAAACTTGACCATTCGATTCCTCGAAAGCGAACCGGAGCCTGATGGCCTTGACCCGGCCACGAATGAACCCAAGTGGGACGACGATTACCAATACGTCGCCAACGTCCTTGCAAATATCACACAGCTGGAAGAAGGCCGCGCGTTTCTCCTGCAACTTCGCCCCAAGCAAAATCAACCTGGCCACGTGCAATCGCTCGTCCACGTGCTACTGCCACAAGTCCACTCGCCGAACGTAGTGCGCCGCCGCGGTGTTATTCAAGCTCTTCGCAACCTGTGTTTTGACAGCGACAACCACTTCTTTCTCTACGACACATTGGACATTGTAGCACACATGCAGCGCCGCCTTGCTGGTCCTGAACCGATGGAAGACTCGGACAAGGTCGGCATGCCAGCATCCGTTTTGGCTGTCCTCAATCCAAAGAAGAAGCGCGAGACCGATGCTCAAGTACGCAAGGACATCATCGAATGCCTTCTCCTCCTGTGTTCATCTCGCAACGGCCGAAACATCTTACGTCAAAAGAAGGTCTACCCCATCGTGCGCAATGCACATCTCGTGGAAGCGGACGAAGACGTGAGCGATCAAATCTACAAACTGGTTGACTTCTTGATCCGCGACGAAGAAGGCGAAGAGCCCGATTGGAATGAAATCCGTGCCAAATCGTTGGGCACGGACGATATTCCATCGCCGTCTCTAGCAGCCGCATCGACACAAGTGGCTGCGCCTAGCACCAGTGCGCAAAAGGAAGCACCCAAAGCCAGCCAAGTGCCCAAGCCTGTAAAGCCTACAGCACCTGTCACGCCATTGGTGGACGAAGAAGTCGAGGATGCTCGAGCGGCAGCCATCGCCAAGGAAATCGCCATTTTGGACGTCAGCAGTGACGAAGAAGACGACGCGCCACCTTTAACCAACTAAACGGCGCTCTAAACACCTTAGTAGTATGTTATTCCAAACCGTGTGGCTGAAAGGGTTTGATTTACTCAACAAAATTGCTCCTTCCACTTGTGCGCCGTGCTGGGAATGAAACGTCGTATCATCAAAGTCTCCATTATGCCAGTAACCCTGGTGCGAATATGCCAATTCGACCCCATGTCGACAGGGCACAACAAGAAAGTGCTAAAGCGGTGCCATTCGGCCATCGCGGGATGCGGACCACACGGGTTCCGCGAGGACGATTGCTTTCGTTCCCTTATCCCGGATGAACCTGCGAAGTTGAATAACCTGTGGAACCGAGTCTGAGATCTAGCGAGTTCTGGGGAGGACACCATGATTGATGTTTGCCCACTGCCGCATCGCGACGGTCGGTTGAAGCCACGGCATGTCCAGGCGTTATTGTACTCCAACGTCGCCAGACAAATCACGGCATTTCAGCCTGGGCTGCACTACGACATGCGAGTATTGAAGGGCCTTCAAGTGCCCCGATTCGACTCGCACGACTTGCTCGCGGCGTGGATGCACGTCGACGCTGTCCTCGCTCCGTGGCTAGCCTTGCACAAGATGTCGCGGCTCAAGCTTCTCTTTTCCTGCCTCCCACACTTAAAACACGTGGTTGCCATTCACGCAGCTATCACGGGCAACGTCCCGTTGCTGAAACATTTGCATTCGCAGTTGAATGTCCTCATGGTCACCCCATACTACGTTGTCGACTTTGCC
Source organism: Aphanomyces invadans (assembly GCF_000520115.1). Taxonomy (NCBI): domain Eukaryota; phylum Oomycota; class Saprolegniomycetes; order Saprolegniales; family Verrucalvaceae; genus Aphanomyces; species Aphanomyces invadans. The sequence goes on from NW_008580153.1 coordinate 975,265, forward strand.
GCCTGGTCCGGCCATTTCGACGCCCTCGTGTTTTTGTTATCTATTCGCCACCGTGGCATGTCCGCACATGCTTTGAGTCAGGCTGCGCGACACGGCTACGTCCAGATTGTGCAATTCTTGCTACGTCACCTCCACAGCCGTAGCCCGACTGCGGTGGTTGCCGCCGCCTCCAATGGCCACCTCAACATTGTTGAATTGCTATGCCCAGATTATCAAGACACCATAGATGACGAAGCCATGGACGTTGCCGCGGCCGGCGGCCACCTCGACGTCGTCAAGTGGTTGTACAACCGAGGCAGTCGGTCGTGGCGCGCGCTGTCAGCCGCCGCAAAGCATGGCCACACCCACGTGATGGAGTATCTCCTGGGTACATCGCACAAGAATTGGGGTCCCGTGTCCATGGACAATGCAGCATCTATGAATTATCTCGACGTGCTGCGGTGTTTGCAAAACCACCCCCATGTTGCGAGCCAACACCGCGCGATTGACGCAGCCGCCACCAATGGGCATTTTGAAGCTGTTCGATTGCTGCACGACATGAAACTCGCCAAAGCCTCGGTCAAAGCCATGGACGATGCAGCGTCCAGGGGATGGCTCAACATTGTTGCATTTCTGCATGAACACAACGCTGCAGGATGTACTCTGGCCGCGATGGACAACGCAGCTGCCCACGGCCACCTGGACGTAGTGAAGTATTTGCACAAGCATCGAAACGAGGGATGCTCCACGGACGCGATGGACTGGGCGGCAACTCGCGGTCATTTGGACATGGTACAGTTTCTGCACAAGCACCGCCACGAAGGATGCACGACGGACGCGCTGGACGGAGCCGCCTCTCGTGGTCACTTGGACGTCGTCAAGTATCTGCATGCCCATCGAAGCGAAGGATTCACGGATGTGGCTATCGATCGTGCGAGTTTGAACAACCACCCTGAAGTCGTGGAGTTCTTGGTTACGTGTGGCCGAGGCCGGGTAACGTCGTCGTGCGCGATTGACGCTGCAGTGGCTCACGGCAACGACCACCTTGTGGATATTTTGTTGACCCACGGGCACCATCCCTCTGTGAATGCCTTGGAGTCGTGTGCATGGTGCAACGATGTGGAAATGTTTGAAAAAATATATCCGCTGGTGGAACCCAGTCATGCCCGAGCCAACGCGGCTCTCGAAATCGTGGCGTATGCTGCAAGCGCGGGGCATTTGACGTTGCTGCAATCGGCGATGCGACTCGGATGCGTGACAACTCCCCCAGACCTGGCGCTTGTCGGCGCCGCTAAGCATGGCCACTTGGAGGTGGTCAAGGTATTAGCTCCACTTTATCACCACCGCCCCATGGCGGCTCTGGACGAAGCAGCCACTTGTGGGCATGCCGACGTCGTGAAATACCTCGACCACGTTGCGTTCCCGTGTACGTGTCGAGCGATGGACGGTGCAGCGACTAACGGCCATCTTCATCTCTTAAAATGGCTGGCCGCTCATCGACAAGAAGGCTGGACGACCGATGCATTTGACGGAGCGTGCCGCAATGGCCATTTAAACGTTGTCCAGTGGCTGTACCCTCAGCGGCAGATTGACATCTCGCCCGATGCATTGACGTGGGCCGTCGACGCTAACTGTCTCAAGTTAGTCGAGTGGCTGACCTTAACTGGCCGTACGCATTTCAACGTTTTGAACGCAATGTCTTGCGCCGCCGCGAATGGCTCGCTGCCCATCTTAGCCCACCTCGTCGAAGTTTACTCGACTTGGTCCGAGATGGATGGAATGGCAGTCATTGCTGCCGCTGGCGGTCACTTGGACATGGTCAAGTGGATCCTGTCGAACTCGAATCGACGAAAATCTATCGAGGAGGCCATGAAGGCGGCCAAGCACGCACAACGACCCATTGTCGTGTCGTATTTGCACACGATTTCTTCAGCAGAGACGCTGGACGACCAAGCGGTCGATGACGATGAGGCCGAAGATGGGGACGAGGACATTGTTGACGTGCACAGCGACACCAGCGATGGCGGCGCACTACTTGAGCAAGCCATGGAATTGGCGGATGACAGTTCCAGCGACGACGGGATCGAATCCGAGTACGAAGAGGAATAAACGAGGAAGCAGCCTTTCGCCACTCGATCTATTGGGATGCCGCGAGCTCATGCGGCTGACTCCGTCGATTCTCTGTAGGAGCGACCTTGACCCATTGCATTTTGCTTTCTGACATGAATGCTGATGGTTGAATCCGTGGACGTGGCTGTCCACACTTTGAAATCGCCATCCCGTGGACGTCTTCGACAGACTGCATGCAAGCAGACGCGTCCTAGCAACTTTTATTGAAACAACGTGAGACGGTGCTACTACACGACTGTCGCCGGTTTCTCGGCAGGCGGGGCGGCCGTGGGCAGCTGGCTGTAGTTACGTCGTGCTTCAGCGTACGACGTGACGATCGGCCCTTTCGGGGATGTATTTAGGTTCCGAAACTGCTCCATCGTCAAGAGTGGCGACTTGACGTCGAGGTGAGTGGTCGCGAGAACCGGCGTCTTGCCGTCGGTGCCGTGCGGGGGGTGCATGGGGTCCAGGGACGGCAGGTTGTGCTGGTGCATGTAAAACACAAACAGGAGCAGCGACCCCGCCGCAAAGACCGACCCGAGTAAGAACGCATTCTCCCACATGTCAAACGTGGTGTCCGAGTCGTCGCCGTAGATGGCGCCGCGACCGCCTTTGCAAAGGTCGCCGTTGCATGCAAACCCGACACGGAGATTGTCCACGTCAAAGAGTGTGTAGTACGTCTTGATAAAGATATCGCCGAGCACCCACCACGCTTCGTCGCTAGAACAACTGACCTGTGAAAACCAACAACGTCAGCGAGATAGCACACCCCGAGTTTTGAAACTGGATGCGGCATGTCTTGCGCGCGTCGCAGGAAATGTAGTCCCGCGGTTGGAGGGTAAAGACGTTGTCTGGTACCATGCCAAGCTTGAGCGGGGGAAAGCTATCCAGGGTCACATCGTGGCACGTGAGCCCATCGCAGGCCAGTCCCCGCGTGATGGCTTGGACAATTTCGGTGTATTGCGTCTCCGGGATACTGATTAACGACGTGCCCGTATCGATCTACTGGCCGGCGTCAAGGACGATTCAAATGACGATCGGCGTACAATGGCATAGCAGAACGGATCACAGTGGTTGTCCGTCTCGTTGCGCACCGAAAAGCCATTCATCCTATCGACCACACGACTCGCTCCGTGAGCTAAACTGGCGCAGCCGAATTGCGACAATTTACTGGACAGCCCAGTACGTGAACGCGTTGAAACCTACGCAGGGCATGGTGCATGGATGGTCAAGTTGCTGCGATCACGAACGATACCTGGAAGCTTGACGGTTGGAGTAAAGTGCCACGACGCGTTGTCACCCACGACGGACAGGTCGTACCCACCCAGATGCAGCTCCGATCCTTCCTGATTCGGTTCGGCTGTCATGTACATGGCAAACATGTTGCGCACTTCCGTCTACCGAAACGCACATCGTCATGCCATGGAATTCTTGTTCACGGACGTACGAAATGCGATGCCAGGGTCGTGAACAACGTCGGCCGCGAGATCTTGGCCAAACTCTCAAAGCCAAGACCAACCAACCCATCGGCAATGAACATCTGCATGCATGCCATCGGTGACTTTGAATAGATGATGTGGTGGTACAAACCCCAAGGGACTCGGTTTCTTCCGTCACCACGCCAAATCGAACGTTCGGCACTCTGAACGGACCAAATCCAATCGTGTCGACCCCAACGACGCCACCAACTTCGCCGCTTCCGTACTATTCAAGATGCGTATAGCGAACAGGCGACGTAAAATGCTTTTGTACCGAATCGAGGAACTTTTCGTGCGTGTCGATGAACGTTGTGGATTGAGTGTAGTCGAACGCGCTGTGAAAGCCACACTCTGCACACGAGATGCCAGGGATCCACGTATCACTGCTACCAGTGTCGAATACGACTGTCAGCATCTGCGGCGGGCTTCCAAACGACAACTCGCCGACGTATTGGACGTTGCCGTAGTTTTGCAGCTTGACTCGACCAGCAGCAGTGGTGTTTCTGGTACCGTCTGGGCGTCGCGAGGACAGCGCGATGCGGTGGGCAGGCAGGCTATCTCCAGCATACACCACCGCAAGATTGACTAGAACGAAGGTGAAGAACAGGACGAGCAGCCGCCGCCCGTGCATGGCGCTGTTCAATAGCCTTGATGTTCGACACTTCATCCGGCAAGCAATGTCGCTTGGTGGAGTTTCGTGGAGGCTGGCATTCAGAGTATAATTTGTTTCATAGTAAAATAACTCTCAATACAACCAAACTTTCGTCGTGATTGGACGACGAGGGATATCATTAAAATAATATCCAAACGATTCCCCATGTTAAATACTTTTAACTGATTTCAAATTCAATTGAACGCAACAGTACATCATTCATTCATCGGTCGTATTCCCTGCGTTGTATAGCGCCTCTTGACCCGAGCAGGACAATGCGAGCGGCTCACAGAGTCATGCCCACAAGTGTGGATCGATTCCTCGATAGCAAGCATGCTAACGGTCGCGATCGCAGGCATCCGCTGGTCTGAGTGCACGTCAACCGGTGCACCGTCATCATCGCTGGAGGTTCGCTTATTCACTACATGAAGCTTGATTCCAGGGGGAGGCTGGACCAACTCACAATGCCGCGCCCAAGGGTTATTTCAGGAGGGTCAGTGGTGCTGTGACGACCTGAGCGGTGGCAGTCGAGTGCCCCATTCAGAAAATGAGCCACTGCTTCCCATCCTAGCGAGATTCGTCTGCTCCTTCAATACAATACACAAGCACACGGTCCCATGCATCTGGCGGGTGTGATCATGAACAGCAAGCAGCGGGCTAGCGACAACGTGCTGCATCTCTTTCGCTCTGCCAGCACAATAGACATACGTGGCACGGTGTGCGGCGCACTCCGGTTAACCAAAATCTGGAACTTTCGATTCGACAGGAGGGTTCATCATCCGGATACGAACTCCGATCTTTCTGCGAAGATTCACATTAAAATGCGCAAATCTATTGGCCAAAAATATTATTATTGCCAAGGGCAACAGTTAATATACAAACGTCAAGCCAATGCCGCAACAACAAAAATAATACGACTCTCAAAGATTATCCGGAGTTATATCCGGACAACGGATCACACGTGAGGTTCTCCCTGTATTCTCCCTCGAGAGGATCATTTTGGAAAGTGCGAGCTGACCCCCGAAGCGACCATGTCCAAGTACGTCGACGCCGAGAACAGGGAAGATGAGATTCTCACGAATGCATCCATAGGAAAGACGACTTCAACGCAGGAATCATGGACAGAAAACGATCCCCCAACCGCTTGATCGTGGACGAAGCTAGCAACGACGATAACTCGGTCGTGGCCCTCAGTATGGCCAAGATGGAGGAATTGCAGCTCTTCCGCGGCGATACTGTCTTGATCAAAGGGAAACTCGGACGTGAAAGTATTTGCATTGTCCTGCAAGACGACACTTGTGACGATTCGAACATTCGCATGAACAAAGTGGTTCGCAAGAACCTCAAGATTCGTTTGGGTGATTTGGTCACCATCACTGCCTGTGGCGACGTTCCGTACGGCAAGCGCATCCATGTCTTGCCCATTGACGACACAATTGAAGGCGTCACCGGCAACTTGTTCGATGTGTACCTGAAGCCGTATTTCCTTGAAGCATACCGCCCTGTCAAGAAAGGAGATTTGTTCTTGGTACGCCAAGCCATGCATCCTGTAGAATTCAAAGTCGTCGAAACGGACCCTGCGCCTTACTGCATTGTTGCCCCCGATACCATTATCCATTGCGAAGGCGAGCCCATTCGCCGTGAAGATGAAGAGAAGTTGGACGAAGCCGGATACAGCGACATTGGTGGTTGCCGTCGGCAAATGGCACAAATTCGTGAAATGATCGAGCTGCCCTTGCGCCACCCCACGCTCTTCAAGACGTTGGGTGTGAAGCCCCCTCGAGGTGTCTTGCTGTACGGTCCCCCTGGGTCCGGGAAAACGTTGATTGCCCGCGCTGTTGCGAACGAAACTGGCGCGTTCTTTTTCCTGATCAATGGACCTGAAATCATGTCCAAGATGGCTGGTGAATCTGAAAGCAACTTGCGCAAGGCGTTCGAAGAAGCTGAAAAGAACGCCCCCGCAATAATCTTTATCGACGAAATTGATTCGATTGCCCCAAAGCGTGACAAGACGAACGGCGAAGTCGAGCGCCGCATTGTGTCGCAATTGCTTACGCTCATGGATGGGTTGAAGCAGCGCTCGAGTGTAGTCGTGATCGGCGCGACAAACCGTCCCAACAGCATGGACCCTGCGCTCCGTCGTTTTGGTCGCTTCGATCGCGAAATTGACATTGGCGTCCCTGACGAAAATGGCCGCTTGGAAATCTTCCGCATCCACACGCGGAACATGAAGTTGGACGACTCGGTGGACCCGGAAGCTATTGCCCGCGATACCCACGGTTTCGTCGGTGCCGATATGGCTGCGTTGTGCACCGAAGCCGCTCTGCAATGTATTCGAGAAAAGATGGACGTGATTGACATTGAAGATGAATCCATCGACGCCGAGATATTGGACTCGATGTCGGTGACCCAAGACCATTTCAAGTACGCGTTGGGCGTGTCGAACCCGTCGTCGCTTCGCGAAACTACCGTCGAAGTCCCCACAATCACATGGAAAGATATTGGTGGGCTCGAGCAAGTCAAACGCGAGTTGCGTGAATTGGTGCAATACCCCGTCGAACACCCTGAAAAGTTTGAAAAGTACGGTCTCTCGCCGTCCCGTGGAGTACTTTTCTACGGCCCCCCCGGGTGTGGTAAGACGTTGTTGGCCAAGGCCGTGGCGAACGAGTGCCAAGCCAACTTCATCTCGGTCAAGGGCCCTGAGTTGCTTACCATGTGGTTTGGTGAGTCGGAAGCGAACGTCCGCGAAGTGTTTGACAAAGCACGCGCCGCGGCGCCATGCGTGCTCTTCTTCGATGAGTTGGACTCGATTGCGCAACAACGTGGTAACTCGTCGGGCGATGGCGGTGGCGCAGGAGACCGTGTGATGAACCAGTTGCTGACGGAAATGGACGGCATGGGTGCAAAGAAGAATGTCTTCATCATTGGGGCAACGAACCGACCCGACATCATTGACCCTGCTCTCATGCGACCTGGTCGTTTGGACCAGCTGATTTTCATCCCGATGCCCGACTTGGAATCGCGCTTGTCGATTCTGAAGAGTGTGTTGCGCAAGAGTCCCGTGTCGAAAGATGTCGATTTGAACTACTTGGCTGCGCAAACCGACAAATTTACTGGTGCCGATTTGACTGAAATCTGCCAGCGCGCTGCGAAGTTGGCCATTCGTGAAAGCATTCAACGCGACATGGAACGAGACCGTCTGAAGGAAGAAGCCGGGGAAGCTGCCGACGACATGGATGTCGAAGAAGACGACCCGGTACCCGAAATCACCCCTGCCCACTTTGAAGAAGCCGTTCGCAACGCGCGCCGATCGGTCAGTGACCGCGACTTACACCAGTACTCGACGTTTGCCCAAACGCTACAGCAATCGCGTGCCCAGGTGGGGGCTACCGGGACCTCGTTGTCGACATTTTCATTCCCTAGCCGAAATGTCGTTGGCGGAGGTGCGGCCACGACGGCTGCCGTGGACGAAGAAGAAGAAGACTTGTACAGCTAAACAACACGATAGCGGTGGAATTCAGGTGTTTTTATCGTCCTACAAGATTATTTTTGCATGAATCATCGCTGGCATGGTGGAGGTCGCAGCAGCATTGCGTTGCCTCCTTTCCTGTTCATTGCACCACGGCTAGCACGGATGACACGATCGCCGAGTACAAGGAGGTCCATCATCGTGCTGTTCCCGACGTGATCTGCTCACTCTGTCATGAGGTGTACGAAGGCGGAATTGATTGAACGGTTACACATCCGGATAATTACCGGATGGCTGAAAATTCCAAACGGGGAGTTTCTTTCGTCAGCGTTTAACGATGGAAAACGGTTGGGCACCGCCGCGACGCCAAGTACCCAAGAAACGCTTAAGCGTTGACCGTGCTATGGTACAGGTTAGACGTCAACTTAGAAACGTTTAAGCGTTGAACATGCTGTAGATTCATCACGAGCGACGACCGACTACGTTTTCGGACACGATCGTACACCGTCGGTGGCTTCCTGTCTTGCCTCGTGCATTGGTAAGTTTCGTGTTGTTCGATATCTTCAACTTCCATTTTTAGTGTCAGATTGGCAATGTGGTGTAGAGTTAAAATGGCACTGCTTTTCAATGCCTGGCATACAATCATCAAGTGCAATGTTGAAAAATGAAAAATCGAAAAAGAGAAGGTAAAGGAGGACTTTGTTCCACCAATCAGAACTGTCGTAGGGAATGGGGTTTGAAATTGGCCAATCATAATTTGACAAGGAAAGATATTTCTACCAATCAAATGAATTTCGAAGACAAACAAAACGTTTCGACCAAAGATATTTTCCGGACAGCAACCCAACACGATCCAGAAACGAAATAGCCTCGTCGGGCGATCACTCAAACCGACGGCGTAACAGCGGCTCATAACGGCAGGGAAACGCTCCGAGCCATCGTTCGTCGTGAACGAGAAGCGTAGCAACATGTACACACAAAGCCAGTTGAGCCCCCGTGATATGCAAGGCCAAGGGCCAATTCAGTCCTTCTCGGCTTCTGGGCAACAGCAACAGAACGAGCGCCAAATGCAGGACCAGTTTCAAACGATGTCGCAAGATCAAGCCAAGATGACATCACACCACCAAGGGTACAACGGTCAAGCGTCGGATCACCATTCCCAGCAGCACGACAATTGCATGCAAGAGCACGGACATTTGCATGGCATGATGAACGACCAGCAACTTCAGTTGCAGCAAAACCACATGCACGCACAACTCCAAGGAGATCTACAAGGTCAAATGCAGAGTCAAATTCAACGACAAATGCACGAACAAATGCAAGAGCAGATGCAGCGACAAATGCAAAACCAATTGTCGCCGTCGTCCATGATGCACGGTGGGCACTTGCAAAACCAGGCGTCGTCGTACTCGCACGCGATGGTGCATCCGCACATTCCTGGATTAATTCCAGGGCAAATGGGCCTCCAGTTAAAGAACCAACGAAGACATCATGGCATGGTTGACAAGGGAATGGACAACATGCGCCTTCCCATCGGGACCCATGACATGGGGGGCATGATGGAGGCTGACGATTTGGAGGTGTGTTCATGGAAACGTATTATAGACGAGTTAATCTCATGGACGACATGTTGCAGATGGAACAACGACTGCATTCAGGGCTGGATTACGACGATGATGACGATGACGACGACGACGGCAAGAAGGGCAAGGGTGACGCAAACAGCAAGAAACCGTGGACTCGCGAAGAAAATGAAAAACTCATGCTGTTGGTCAAACAATACGGGGCCAAGCGGTGGTCACTCATTGCGATGCATTTGCCTGGTCGTGTCGGCAAGCAATGCCGCGAGCGGTGGCACAACCATTTGAATCCCGCCGTCCGCAAAGATGCTTGGACTGCTGAGGAAGACTACGTGATATTTGAGTGCCACAAAAACGTGGGCAACCAGTGGGCCGAAATTTCCAAGATGCTACCAGGGCGCACAGATAACGCGATCAAGAACAGATACTATTCGACAATGCGAAGGATGCAGCGTCAGTCGCTCCGGAAGAAAGGTGGCGGTGGCATCTCGACAGGAGCGCGGGATACCAAGCCTCGATCCCAATCCATGGTGACATCGTCCCCCACGAATGAAGACAACTCGAGGCACATGTTCCCACGCGGCAAGCAGTTTCAGAAGCTCGTGTTGTCTGCTCACGGCGACAAGGTCGACAGCAATTTCTTTTCAGACTACGACCAAGTCATGCAACGACAGCAGCCGCATGGAGTCATGGAATTCGGGACTCCGTCCTTGTCCAGTTCGATTCCCGGATTTCCGTCGGAATACAACCAAAACGGGTCGTTCTCGTACGATGGCACCCTGCGCCGACACTCGTCAACATCGGATGCCCCCCACATGAACATGTACCAACACCCGCCCATGCACTTGTCTCCAACAGCATCCTCATATGACAATCAACGAGGTATGCACTCTATTGACGCTCTGTGTTTTCTATGACTCGTCAACTTAGCAGTTCGTGTCACTGTAGAGGAGACTGACGAGGACAAGAGGCAACAGCACGACGGATTGGGTGGTGGCAACCACCACAACACAATAGATGATAAGCCGCGCCATCCGTCGGTCAACGCTCGACTGTTCGCCACGGCGTTGCCGGCGCAAGTGAGCGGAAACAATGGCGGACTCTCGTCTTTAGAGCCATTGAAGGACAACAAAGTTGTAGGATTTGACTCGATTGCGGAGACCCAAGAAGTTTACATATAAATTTACTTGATGATGTGTGCGTTGATCATGAGCCATCGACATGAGCCATCGAACATGGAGTTCCCGACTGCTCCCGTGTCGCGGACGCGGTCGGTGGCCGCATTTGAATTGCGCCATGGCGGGAACTTGAATTAAAACGTTTGTAATGTTTTAAACCAGGTATATGGCGCGTAGAACGGACAAAAGGGTTAAACGTGGCAGCGTTTTATTTGCCAATGCTCTGATGTTGAACGGGGGATATTTGGATTATCCGGTTGATTAAAGATCTCTCTGGCTGCAATCTTCTCTTGTATCCGGATTTCCCCCTCGTTATAAAATACTGGTCGCTTGCGATTTCCTCAACATACAGTTTTCAAGATATACGTTGATAAAATTATATTGTTTTGCGGGTGGCGTATTTTCAATTCCTGACCGCTTCTGGCTGCGAGGTATTCCTTGGAAATCGCCGCTCCCAGAAGGCAATTGGCAGCCCCGTCGGCAGGAAAAGCGACAGCGATAGCGATAGCGACTCCCCGACATATGGGCAAGCAAGGGTCCACGCCGTGCTCCCCCCGCACCACCGCGTTCGAGCCCTCGGCAAAGGTACGAACGATTATGGCTTCCCTCAAATCCATGACCTGTCACAACTAATATTTGTTCAGCACCCCGACGTAGATGTCGTGGCGACTTCTAGGGATAGGTTTTTGGAGCAACTTTTGGCCTTTCAAGAACGCTTATTGGTCCAATTTTTGGAGCACCAGGGCGCCGCCGTCAAAATGGATGAGGTATACTGCAGCATTTTATAATGGCGCCGCGACTTGATGCTGGGGACAGGGTGAAGGCAATGTCGGGACCGACCGCCATGCCATTGTTGACATAAACCTTGAAGCACCAGAGCTAGACACGGATGAAGAGCTTGAGAGCAGCAACGTTGTGGACGTGAATATGCCTTCAGACATTCCACCTTCACCGATTCAGGATGATCAACCTGCCACTTCTTTGGAACGAATAGAAGACGACAATGCTGAAGAAGGAACGCCCCCACCGCAGCACGATGTACCCGAGAAAAACCCCACACCTGTCGCACAACACGAAGGATTTGACGGTGTCGTTCCGAATCCTCCGAACCCAACAAGTCCACCACCCACTGCCTCATCAGACCGAAGAAAGCGACCTCTTGATGCCACCACAAACTCAACGACGTCAACCGAAACGACACCTTCCACGTCAACTCCACCCGAAACTCCATCCACAGAGCATTCTCCTCCTCGTAAAGTTCGGCGCTCGGCAACTCCTGTTCGACAGTACCAGCCTCCAGTTGTCACGACAAACTTACGATATTTGAGCCAACAAGCTCTTGTTGCTTTTGAAGACAAAGCAAAATCAACCTCAAATTCCGTGGACGACGCAGCGGTAACAAGCGCAACATTGACGGACGTCATTCGCCTGCACACCGAGAAGGTGAAGCAGCTGCAAAAAGTCCCGAGTAAAAAGCGCCAACTCCCGCGACTCAAGGACCCATGCCGCCCCAAATGCCACTGGGACTTGCTGCTTGAAGAAATGGCGTGGATGGCTGCAGATTTTACCGAAGAACGCCACTGGAAGCGCGCTGCTGCGTGGCGGTTCGCCCGGGATTCCTGCGAAGCTAAATGTGCCGAAAAGAAGTCGCAAGAACAGGATAAACGAAAACTGGCGAGGCAGGTGGCGGTGCACATCTCGTCTTTTTGGCGAGCAATGGAAAGGATTGCAGCGAGGTACCAAACACGTTCGTCATCCACGTCGTTGACATTCGAGCGCCACTTGTCCATTGCTAAAGACCCGTCGTCGCCGCGGCAACGAGGTGTGGCCGACGCAATATTGGCCTTTGAGTGGATGCGAACGGGAGACAATCCTCGCATTCGAGACGTGGTTATTGACCTGTTTGATCTGTCGAAACGAGCACGTGAAGCCATGAAGAAGAACTCGGCAGTCGACAGCAAGTATGCAAGTCTCAAGCTGGCACAATTTCAGTGGAATGCACTGCAGTTTATGCTTGCATTGAAGCAAGGCGGTCACAACCTCATATTGAACGATCAACTAGGGACGGGCAAACCTTATACGGTGTCGCTGTTCCTCCACGCGTTATCTCGTTTGGAGGACGAGCAGACCGTACCGCACTTGGTCGTTGTCCCGGACGCGGAAGTGCACAAATGGGTCCATTACATCAAAATCTTGCACCCCCACCGTCGCATTCAATTGTACCATGGCTCTTCCACGGAACGGTTAAGACATCGTCGGGCGTGGGACCAAGAGTACATGCAGGCTCTGGAAAGCGCGAATGACGTCGTCCCAGTGTACTGCTGTATCGTCGCCCACTCCGTATTTATCGAAGACGCCACGGCCGTGTTCATTCCGCAACCGTGGCATGCCATTGTGATCGAAGACATGGGGCACACGGTTGATTCACCGCAAGCGTACACGGGACTGCAGAACTGCTCGAGTCGGGTGGTTGTGTGCGAAATGGCGCTGGATCAATGGGCGACAGACCGGACGGCGTTATGGGGTGAATTTTTATTGAAGCACACTCTTGAGACCGAGTGGAACGTGCTCGAGTGGGATGAATTGAACTTGGCCGAAGCAGGGTCTGTACAGCGAATGATGAAGCACGCTGGAATGTCGTTCAAAGACGAATCGTCGTGTCTTCACATCGCATTGCGGGCGTTGACGCTGGGACGGCTTCGGAACGACATGGAGGCGCAGCTGGGGAAAGTGGAAGAGCAGACGGTCGCCTGCAACATGACATCGTCCCAGGTACGTTGCAACTGATGCAGCATTTGCCACTGATTGCTTATTTTTGCATTCCTAGCTAAAATACTACAACAATGCAGTCACGGCCTTCAACAGCGCGGCAGACAAAGACACTCTTGACCACTGGCTCCGTTTCATCCTGCGGCTACGGTCGGTGTGCAATGGAGTCGACGTGCTTCAGGATTTTGAACGGTTGTGTGTCGTGGACCGAGTGATGCTGGAAAGCTGCTCGGCAAAGCTCAAGATAATGATGGAGCTGCTGGATCGATTGGTGCACCAAGACAATTCCCGAGTGGTGCTGTATGTTCAGAGCGACATCATGTTGCCTGCGGTTGAGTACGCTGTGATGAACCACTTGAACATTCCATGTGTTCGAGTCACTGGGTCGGTGTCGAGCCAGCACCGAGCGTTGACGCATTTTGCGTCTACGGACTCGGTCCGCGTTGCAATAATATCAAGTCGTGCTCGAACAATTGGAAGCAATCGAGCAGCCTGTGTGTATGGAGCTCAAGCAGTATGTATGCATGCGTACGGCAAGGTGTGGGTTTTACTTTTATATATTAGGTGGTTGTGCTCGACAGCGATTGGGACCCCGTGTGTGATGCCAAACTCCGCGCGGCGTGGCATCTTCTCGCGGTGAATGGCGACCTCACTGTCTATCGATTGTACTGTGAGAACACAATTGAAGCGTCACTGTTGCGGGTCGGTTCAACCGTGTCAGAAAAACTATTTGGTGAAATGACGCCAGTGGAGTGCATTGCGTCTCCGCTTTTCAAGTCGGACGTGTGTCCTTCGTGGTGGAGTGCGTCCATCAACGTCGACATGTCAATGGCGTTGTTGAAAGCCGAGTTGCTTGAAAAATACTGCGGCAATGTCGAGAACCTCGAGTGGTTCCACTTGGAGGCGCCACTTACGACCGGTGGCGAGCTAGACACGGAAGAGCATTTGCTGCTGTCCAACAGCGACGAACTCACACCTGTCGAATGGTATGCCGTGCATTTGGTGCAGTCCTTGAAAGAAAAGCAGTTTCCTCGTTCGATGCCGAAAGTTGCCAAACCGGATGCCAGCGCCACCAACGATTCGTCACCAGTGTCGTTTAACGAGATGGTCACGGCACGGAATCGCGACAAGTGGAAAAAAGAATCTACAGCCTCGTTGTTCTACGACGGCAATCAACCTTCGTGTGCCGTCGTGCAATCTCTCCGACTCGAAGGCATTCACGCGACGTATGACGTCTTTGAGTCACCGGAACCCGTGCCTGGAGATGTGGTACTCGACACTCGCGACGACCAGCCATTCACTGTTACGTTTCGTGCGCGCAAGCCTCCATCTCTGGCGTCTCCAACGGACAAGCTGAAAGTGTCAGATCTGAAGCCTATCAAGGTCAAGAAGGCTAAAGTTCCAGGAAAGGTTAGTGTATCGGATGACGCATTAAAGCGCAAAGCTGCCAACATTGACGGCAAGAAAAGCACCGACTACGAAGGGTTCCCACTTCCCGAACCGTCGGCAGGCTTTGACGACGATGGGTTTTGGGGAGATACGAACTTGGACGCGTTGGACTCGGTGTCGTGGGATGACACTTCCATTCTCGGTGGCATTCAAGTGCAAGGGCTGCCTGACCCAGCACCGACGAAAAAGCTGAAAACGTCGGCGGCAGCAGCAACGTCGGCGTCAAATCTGTTGCAGCGACCTCGAAAACAAGTCGCTGAAGCGAGCCGAGAAGGGTGGAGTTATGTGGAAGAAGGGCTGCTGAAGAAGTTGCACGACATGTATGGCCCCAACTGGAACCTGATTGCTCAAATTCTCACGCGTCAAGCCATGGTCAAACGTCGGTCTGCTCGTCAATGTCAGGAAAAGTTCCAGCGCTTGATGATGCCAAACAAAGACAAACCAGTCAAGGTGAAACCCCTCGCGCTTTCCCCCGCTGCCGTGAGTTCCCGCGTCGGCCTGCACACTGGCGGTGTATTGCTGAAGTACCCCAGTACAACATTTGGCATTCCACCTCCCTCAATTCGCAAGAACTGGGTTCTCAAACAGCCGGTGCAGGACCACGAGCTTCGTCATTTTCGAAGCACGATGGAGGCAGTTTTGACGTCTGTCAAGAAGCAGTTGACGGCACCGCCGATTCCTATTCCGCTGACGTCAACCGCCCCCCATGAATCCCACGCTGCAATTCTGGCGACACCTGCCCTGAGCCCCGAGGAAGTGATCAATAAGAGCAAGCTCCTTGCCACGTACCAAGCCGTGACCGTTGGCAACATCGCACCTGCCTCTTCCTTCCCCGATACGTCTGGTAAGCTTCAGCGATTGACGCCGGACTCGACGTGAAAGTAGAATAGGCTTGGGTGGCCTCGAAATCCCGGCTACCACTCGCGTGCCCCCCACCCCTGATGCCCCAGTACGTCAATATTTCATTGGCTTGATTTTGCACTTACATATACTTCGCAGGCATGGGGTGACTTGTCGCTTTTACACCAGAATTTGACCCGTGCCGGAGCTGAGTCGGGTATGTTTGAAACATAATCGTCCAGTGCCTATGAATTCATGGACAATTTCATGTAGCGTCTGTCATGCCCACTTCGTCGGGGGTCCCAGTGTCCACATCCACCCTTTTGTACGTGATTGATCGAATGCCAGAAATCAAGGTCCAGATCCAAGCCATTTTGCACCGGCACGACTGCACAGAGAGCCAAAAAGTGGCGCTCATCGCACGGCTCTTGAGCGCCACAAGCCAAGCGAATGCTGTACCGTCGTCCACGTCTACCCAACCCGTCTTGCAGTCGTGATCGCAGAACTCTCCCTGGTAGCAATCATCTCGCAGACGTGAACAAAACACGTAATGAAGCCACCAAATGTGACATAATTTTGATTCACTCCCCATCAGAAACGCCCCACTAAAAAATGTTTAAACTAATTGGAAACACGACGACTACAACCCCACCGCCACTTCCATGGCCAGCGAGTACGGATTGAACGACTCGATTGCAGCGAAGTAGTTGTCGAAGCTAGCAAGAAATAGGCTCCTGCTCAAAAATGGTGGCCAACGATGGGAGTTTCAGGGCTCCGTTGGGACGACTGTTGCGAGGACCCTTTGGCGGTGTGGTGGCAGCTACGGTACTGATATTGTTGAGAAGAAGCTTCTTAGTCGTGGCTGGGGAATGCTGCACAACGCCCACATTCGAATGTGACTTCAGGGGCTTCAACTCCAGATGGGTGGATGGCGGGGTCACGAACGCAAGCACCACCTTCATAAACCCCTCGACGACAATTGGACATTGTCGATACACCTTGCTTGAACCGAGCTCGATCAGCGCGTTCAAGTACACGAAGAACATTCGAGCTCGCACTTTCATGTCAGTTTCTGGCGAGCCCCAAATGCGAACGAGTCCCCATCGTTTCGGCGGCAACTCAAGCTCCTCGACTTGTTCGAGTAAGTTGGTACATTGAGCACAATGCGGAAACTCCAACATCACTCCAATGGCTTGTTGCAATTCGAGAAACTTGGAGTAGCGTTGGCGGACAGTCCAGACCACTCCAGACTTTTGGTCGGCCATTTCGACCTCGTACTCAACAAAGGCGGCATTTGACGCCCCATCGGCCTCCACAGAGCGCACGACGATGTCTCGGAACGACACGAGTTGCTTGGTCACCTGCATGGGTGCAGCATTGTTCGAGGTCGTTGCCATGCTCCACGCAGCGCCTGCCGAGGTTGTCGGCTTAACCTTACTTTTACAGATATCCTTCGTCGCGAACTTGTTCTTGGATGACCCATTGAGCGTGGAAATGGAGCGCTGGCCAACAAAAGTTGCCATGCACGAGGTTGTCAAGGCTGGCGCGCGGGCGGTATGATGGAGGTGGTGCTTGCAGCTGGTAAAGTTGAATGTGGAGGTGCGAGCTGAACATGGATGGGTGTGCAGTCTCATCCGGTTGCATCTTTTAAATTACATACAAAACCCAAGTTAGAACTTCCCAAATGTCCATGACCACGAATCGTTCATTTAATCACGTCATGTCGCGTTGAAAAAAAAATGCACCGCTCCAACGCCGGGTTGTCGACTTTGGGAAATAAAAATACGGCGGCCCCAAACTTCAACGACCTGGCCGGTTGGTTGAATACCCCGAGGCAGATACCACCGTCAACCTGCTGGAATGAATATTTCATTATATTAACACATACAGTTGATGAATGTAGTTGACCTGCGCTCGCTGTTTCGACTTGAGAGGCGGCGAATGAAGGGCATCATGAGGAAAGCGCCGTGGTCAGTACCTTCATTCGCAGCTCCGTGCACCTTCAATGGCTGTGATTGCCTCACGATATGCGGCAAGGTTTCGTGAAAAGCATGGGTCGACACGAAGTCTTGGTTGTATGCTAGCCCGCATCCGCTCCAACCGTGTGCCTTCCCAATATGCGTTGGCCCATGGCTAGTCTAGACGAATACCAATCATAGCATCGGGTCTTAATTTAGCCACTTGCGCAAAAAATTGTCGCCACCGCACAACTCGTTGAGCATGCCAACAAGTGGCACCAGTGGCGGCAGCACCACAAAGGAGGCCGAGATCTGCCAGTTGATAGATGAATGCACATGCTTGTTGCAAAAAGACCCGTCCTGCCTTCGCACACGAGCTATACGTGGCCACGCGTGCATGAAAGCCAAGGTGGAGAAGCGCAGCCCACAACACACCGATTAAAGGGATTCCTGTCGTAGAAATGGGACCTAGCCGCAGAAGACTTTACAGCAATCTTGGAGGTCCGACCCGACGATATTTACGGTCGATTCAGGTCTGCCAATGTGGTTCCATTGACTGCCGGGAGGCTGATGCATGCTCAGTCGAGGGATGGCGCTGTTCAAAGGGGGCAAGATCGAACGAGCCCACGAAGACTTTTCGTGCGTTTTGACCATGAATCCAAACCACGTCATGGCAAGATACGCTCGGTGCGCCGGACTCATGCCTCCATGTGCGTTGAAGCATCGTTGAATTCCAGGGCTGGATGCTACAACACCGAGGGAGAGTTTGGTCGGGCAATTCAAGATTACACAATCGCCCTCCAGTTCGACGAACACGGCCACGACAAAGGGTTCCTCCGAGGCGAATCACGACTGTACTTGCACGAAACGGCCGAAAAGGCCATCAACGACAAGCTGAGTTTGAGCTATCGCACGCGCGATGGCGTCAAGGGAAAAGCCGACGCCATGGGCATCACGTCGCCGCCGAAGCGCCCGTCCAATAATGACATTGCGTTCAAGACGAGATCTCATCCCACCGACCTACGGAAACTTTCACCCTCGACGACGAAGGACGTGGGACGAGCCCAAGTCGCTCGGGTCACGATCGATTTGACCAAGCCAGCACAGCCCGTGGCAGCCATAGAACGGCACGCCAACCAGCACGACCACCCACGTTCCATTTCCATGAAGACGATTCGAACCGTCAAGCGAGTGACTGTCGCCCTCTGACTTCACAGGCAACATATTTATTCCAACCACGACAAGTGCCACAGAACGATGCACAACACTTTACTTGTTGTTGAGATCTTCGACGTCGTGAGTGAGGAGCGAGATGTAGTCTTCGTAGTAGACGCGCCCAGTCTCGCCATCTTTGGCCACATGCATGAAGCCTACGGAGCGAGGGTGGAGTTGGACGTGCACGCAGTCTCAGCCGACCTTCGAGCTCCTTTTCGCGGAACGGCGTGCCCTTTGTGATGAGCAAGTCCTTCATCACATCCGCGTCAATATACCCCTTCTTTTCCGGGTCCAACACCTGGAACAGCAACGATGCGACTGCCGCTGTACTGCAGCACGCACGTACCCGAAACGCGGCCAACAACGTTTCGTCCGTGTCTGGCTCGTACTCGTGGCTGTACAAGACCTCGAGCATCTTCTTTTCAAACCGTTCGTACGTGACAAACGTGGATGGCTCGTCTTCTTGCATCTAATCGACACAACGATCAAGATGGGGACGTTTTTCGCGCCACGTACCTCGGGCAATATCTTCTTGATAATGTCTTTCTCGCTCGGGTACGCGCCCAGGTACCGCATGATCGTGCTCACTTCCCTACCAACACCAAAAGAAAAGTCACTCCTCGCCCACTTCGGCAACTGTACTCTTGAATGACACAGCCCTTGCGATCCTTGTCGAACAAGTCAAAGGCGCTCTTGATTCGGGCGCGCAAGTACGCATCCATGTCGGAGGTTGCATCCGCCATTGCTTTGCCAGCGACGTTTGGGCCGCTTCGGTCGATGTGGTCCACGAAACGGCCACCTGAAACGCACGACGAAACTGCAGCGCTCGATAAACTTCGTGCACAGCGTCTCGGCGGCGTCTCCATGTCCGTGCCCGCCACGGACGTCGAGCTCACACCCCTCCCACGCACCACCCATGGACACAAACACCACCGTCCCGACGCCCGCGAGCCGAGCGTGAACTGTCCATCGTGAATTGCCCGAATTCCATCCAACTTTGGTTGACAGGTTCGCGTAAGGAAACATGGACGCATCCAACGCGGGAAGGGCAAAGAGGTCACATGTATTACTGGACCGTTGTCACGAAAAGGCGGAACCTGTCGGACGTGATGCGGACCTAGGGAGTATTGCGCCGCAGGAGCGCTTGGAACTTTTCCTGCAACCTCTGTCGCTGTTCGAGGCGCTTGGACTCCAAGTTATGCGAGTTCTTTTTCCAGTACACGAGGTCGTCTTCGGGAATCGCGTTGTCTTCGCTGTCGTCACCATCGACGGGGTCGTGCTCCCACCCCATGGACGACAGCAGCTGGCGCTCCTTTTCAGAAATGTGCAGCTCATCGCTTTCATCTTCCTCGGCGGGCACCTTGGACTTGGCTTGATTCTTCTTTTTCTTTTTCTTTTCCTTTCGCTTTTCTTTCTTGCGCACCGTCCGCTTCTCGTCCTCGGCTTCCTCCGCGAGCAACTGCTCCATGATCTCTTCTCCATGCAATGCCTCGACGGCCACGTCAAAGTTGTACTTGATCGTCGCAATCGAGCAGTACAAGAGCAGCTCTGCCGACCGCTCCTCGCACTGGATCTTGGACCACATCATCTGAAGTTTATCCCAGACGACGAGCCCCAAACACGTGAGCACTTCATCTTGCGCCTCGGCCAGGGTCCGCGCATGCCGGTCCATCACAACTTCCTGATCGGCGCGGTCCATCAATTGCAGCAAGTACTCCAAGTTGCACGGCAGCACAATTTGGTTCGTGTCCCGGCAAAACGTGAGCTCGTCAAACAAGTACGCGGACCGGTCTGCGTCGTCGTCGTTGGAGCTTGTGGTCGACAAGTGTTCTTCGTGCGACGACAGGTCGTTCGCGCCGCTGCCCGTATCGTCCTGGGAGCTCTTGTCCGAGAAACAGTGTAGCCCTGCGCAGTCTTCGCAGTCGCTTTCGCTGCACCCGCTCCCAACGAGCAAGTCGTACGCCTCAAGCACCTTTTCCTTGCACCGACAGCAAAACCGGTGCCGCCGTAGATAGCACTCCAGGTCGTTCAGAAACTGGTCCGAATCGATTTGTGTAATGTCGATATGGTAGTCCTCCGACATTTTGTCCCACAAACTCGTAAATGCAGACGGCCGCGGGTGCGTCTTGAGTTTGGCCGAGTGAAGCGCACACCTCTTGTTGCTTCCCCCGGCCTTGGCAAAGTTCATCCCAAGGCCGAGACTCAAGCTGGACAGCCCGAGCCCCAGAGTGAGACTCCCGAGACCTCCGAGGTCGAGTCCAGATCCGCCAGGGGGCATCGGAGTTATCGTGGGTCCGGCACTGCCGCCGAGCAAACCAAGCCCGGCACCCTGACTCAGAGCACTTTGCATCGCAGCCGCCTGCATCGTTGTCATGGTGGATGCCGCCGGGGTGTGGTGGTGAGTTGACGACGTGCCGCCCCCTGGGTGGTGTGTCGTGGTCGTAGTAAGCATCGACGACGTCCCTGCCGTGCCATTCCCGCTCGAGTGCATTTGCAATTTCATCGTCGTTTCGTAGTTGAACGTTGTCGACTTGACCTTCAACGTCGTGTTGTGCTTCGTCAGTTGGTGGAGCTGCGGCGGCATGGGCGGCATCATCGGGTGATGATGCGTATGGTGGTGAGAAGTCGATGATGAGACAGCGGCAAGCGCAGCCTGCTGTTGGAGCTGAAGATGCTGTTGCTGCTGCAATAGCTGCTGCTGCTGCTGTTGAAGTTGCTGCAGGAGCTTCTGCTGGTGCTTGTGACTGTGCTTGGACGTTCCCCCGGAATGCCCGCTGCCTCCCCCTGTCGCCTGGATCACGTGCGACAAATCGTGCGATAAAAAAAGCGCGAGTGTCGCGTCCGGTGACTGCAAATACGACGGATGCAGGACGAAGCTCTGGTCGGTGTGAAACAGCACGGCGCCATCTTCATTCAGCTGAATGCAAGAGTTGATCATGTTGGTCGGGTTGAGGGAACCACACAGGAGGGGAAGGGTCGTGGTCGCGCGGAGGAAGAGGCTTTCCGCGCCACTTCTGCATGCTAGGCATGGAACGAGTTCAGCGACGGTCGCGAAAAAGCGGGCCCCTGTTCCACGCAAGCACTGCATGCGCTCCGTTTCCGATAAGATTGTCCACCGCTACACGAACGATTCAATAAGACTTGCGCCAAAAGGACTTGTGCGTTTGAGTTCAATACATGCCTTTCGAAACTCCTTCAGTGCGGTCGCCGACGGCTGGACGCTGGCCGATCTCTTGCTCGCAATGGACGAGCATGGCTTTGACGTGTATGCTGCAGGATCGAGGCCGTTGTTTCTCATATCGCGCAAATGCGGCGGCGTATTCGCCACGCGGGTGCTTGGCGTGGCGGTGTCCATCACGCTGGCTCTGCTCATCCGAATGGAAGAAATTCCGGCCAATTGATTTTCCGATTGCTGCTTATGCCAACAGCGGGGCATACCGGATAACCATTTTGTTATCCGGATTTATGAACGAAGTTTCCTTGAAATGTTGTAGAAAGGCAGCTGAAATACTAAAGTCAAGTTAAATTTTGTCAAGCAAATTCAAAAAATATTCTAAAAAAATTCAGGAAATGCCGACGACTGACATGTGGCTTGGCAAGCAAGACGAAGTACCTCATGGCGATATCCGCCGACGTCCAAGCGTTCCGCAGTCGGGTCAACGGCATCTCGCTGGGAAGCGTCGGACTCGGTGGACTCTACCAAGAACTTCCTGGAGAGGCCGTGGCAGTTGCCGCAGAGACCTTTGAAACGGCCTTCCCGCGCGGCGTTCGCCTCATTGACACTGCACCCTGGTACAACAACGCCGAGGAAGTTGTCGGCCAAGCTCTTCGTCGTATCGAAACACCGCGACACGAGTACTTCTTGGCGACCAAAGTTGGACGCTACCGTAGCGACAAGCATCCAAATGGCGAATTTGACTATTCCCGAGCGCGCATTCGTCAGAGCGTGCAAGATTCACTCACGAAACTTGGGTACAGTTGACGATGACTGCTCGATGTACCTTACATTGTCCCGAGGAAGATCGACTTACTTGGACGTGGTGTACTTGCATGACGTGGAGTTCGTTCATCGGGACAAGGTGCTGCAAGAAGCGATTCCTGCGTTGGCTGAACTCCAAGTTGAAGGTATCGTCAAGCTAATTGGCATTTGCGGCTATCCCCTCGACGTACAACACACCTGAAAGATCTACTACGGCTCGATCTAATCGTGTCGATGTAGGTGCTCGATGATATCGTCCAGTCGTCGCCGCATCCTCTTCAAGTCGTGCAAAGCTACTCACACTTGACGCTGCAGAACGACTCGCTCCTGGCGAAAGCGGCCGCATGGCACGCTCGCGGTAGTTCATGTTTTGCTAATCATTGAAGCTTGTTTTCTCACGAATTTTCCCCCAGGCATCATTGTGATCAATGCCGCACCTCTGTCGATGGGTTTGTTAACGACGCGCGGTCCGCCAGCATGGCACCCGGCATCGCCAGAATTGCGTTTGGCCTGTGCCGCCGCCCTGAAGTGGCTGGCGACTGTCGATTTCCCCTCCGAGAAGCCCTCCGTCGAAGGCCTCGCGATTCAGTACGCTTTGGACGCCCAGGCACAACACGAATCGTTGACGACGACGGTGGTCGGAAGCATGGGTGCCGCAGAAGTCTTGTCGTCCATCGCCGCTCGAGATAATCCGTCGCCCCTTGTCAAGGCTCACATCGAAAAGGTATCGACATCTAAGATGCCCTCTCGTTTTCACGTGGCTCACGCACACTTACTAGTTCCGCGAGATCCTTGGTGCCAGCTATAACGAGTCGTGGACCCAAGACCTATCTAGCTTCCAAACGACCCACTAACGACGTTTTTCCCTCGACATCCTTCATGAACGACGACGTGCCTGTCGTACCCGAAGGGCATTGCTAGAATGCGCCCGCTTCGGCAATATGAGAGTTTCTCGCACATGGGCATCGGAGCAGTCTCTTGTGAAGAATCGCCAGCACATCTGAAAGACGTGCAAGTGATTCTGTTGAAATTGAGGTCGAGATGAATCCGGTCGTCAATGGTCCCCCTGGGCTGTAACGACTCGAAGCACGTCATGAACGTGAGGCCACGGAGAATTGGATCCAACCAAACTGTCGACAAGGGAGAGCTTGGGGAAGTTACCAGCGCGACGTTTCAGACAACTCGACCGTCATAACTGAGATCTGTAGGGACAGCAAGTCGTCAAGAATCGACATCGTCGCTGAACTGTAAGACATGGCTGTGGGAATGCGCATCGCGCGCAGTCTACAATAGTGCGGCTTTAGACAGGTCTTCGCCGACTTCGCGGCACGCACGTGCCGCCGCCGCGTCCTCGGCCGTCGCCCGTTTTGAATATGTAATGGATTAGAAAACGGCCACTTGGTGCGACAATCGAATTAACGGATCCGTTCAAAAAACGTCTGGATCTTTTAAGATTCACTTGATATTTGTATGACCCCAGGCGAGATGGAATTAAAACTCCCACGCCGATGACCCAATCGAGTTCAAAGTTCGGAACAAGCACAAGGCACCCAACAACACACGACTCGCCGCCGCCGCAATCGCCGCTTCCGTCCGACGTCACGCCTCTCCACTTGCACGATGATGACACTCAATGAAATGATCTGGAAACTTAGCTTCCTGCTCTTGACGACTCCTGCACTTACAGAGGCCGCGAATGACCTGTCCGGCGCAGGTTTGCCGCCGTGGGTCGCCTGGGTGACTGGTGGCGTCCTTGTCATGATTGTGCTGTATTACTGCTGTCGTAAAGCTGGTTTTGACGAGTCCCTGCAGCAGCCTCTCCTCGGCGGGTACGTGTGGGAATCGAAATGTGATCGTCTCGGAGTCCACTAAGCGGCATGAATTGTCGCTGTGCGCTCATGTGTTTCCGCGTCGACTCCGTTGTCTGAATATGCCATAAAACCTGGATAGGCAATACACCGAAGACGGCCAACCTCTCACCCGTCAAGACGTTCAGGAAAGGTACGATCGATCGATCCCACCGGGGCATGAACTGCCATGCCGAGCCGTCAACTTCAATCGGAACGTGTTGCGTAGCAAAGAAGAGATCGAAGGGCAATGGAAGTGCGAAGTATGCGATTTTCACAATAAAAAGTCGGCGAGGTCATGTGTGCTGTGCGGCACGGACATGGGGTTCAAGCTTGGTCTCACGACACCCTCGCCTCGCCGCAGTATTTCCTTCAAAGACTCGGCACACGGCGCGTTGAGCTCTGGCGGCGGATCGTTCAATCGCACGCGATCTTTTGCAATTCGGCGACTCAATATGCTCAACTCTCGCCAGCGCGGTGCACGAAACCGCGGGGACTGGGTGCGGAAGGTGGGCAAAGATGGAAAACGCCACTGGGGACGGCGCGACGTGCAGGAAACGTTCTTGGCGAAGGACCCTGTCTCGATGGAGGCAGGTAGTGCGACCCCAAAAACTGCTGCTGCAATGCCGTCCGCTCCGGGCGGTGCGCTGCACCTGGACCTGGCGCGACAACACTCGCTAGCGTTTGTGTCGCAGCTGGCTCAAACCCCGCGGCACCCGGAAGGCCGCATGACGTTCAAGGAATACCGCGAGGTGGACGCCGCCGTGGCGTCGCGTGGGTATGAGATTTCCGAACAGGACTTGGAAATTCTCGAACAAGTGGCGGCGCTGCCTTTCAAAGACAAATACTCGTGGTTTCTCGAGCAAACGACGACGCTGATTCGGCCGTGGGAAGATGGCCATTTGAAGATGCGCGTCCATCGGGAAAACATCCTTGTCGAATCGATGGAGCAGCTCCTCGGGGTCCAAATGGAGCACATCTTGATGCCGCTTCGCATCGAGTTCATCGGCGAAGTGGCGATTGACGCCGGCGGCCTCGAACGAGAATGGTACGGTGGAAGCCTTCGTCCTTGGGCCATTCTGACTCGACTGTGTCGTGGCATGCCAGCTATCTGAGTGTTATGGCGTTCCAACCACAGGCTAACAGACGTGCGTTGCGGTAGGTTTGCCCTCGTGACGGAAAAGCTATTTGATGAAACGATTGGGCTATTCATGTGTGCCCATGTCGAGTCCCTGGCATACGTGATCAACCCGAACAGTATTGAAGCAAGCGCCGATCATTTGCTGTACTTCCGTGGCGCGGGTCGGCTTCTGGGCCGCGCGCTGCTGGAAGGCCAGCTCATGAAAGCGCATTTGGCCCTGCCTGTCCTCAAGCACTTGCTCGGGTGCGTGAATCCACTGCGACGAGGTTTTCACTCTGTGGCCTCGACGTAGCGTGCCGATTTCGTTTGCCGATTTGGAATTTGTCGACCACGAAGTGTACCGGTCGATGAAGTGGATGAAGGAGAACGAAGGCGTCGAAGCACTGTGCTTGGACTTTAGTGTGACCAACCGCCGGATCAGTGGCGAGATCGAAGTGATCGACTTGAAAGAGAACGGCCGCAACATCGAAGTGACCGACGCAAACAAGCTCGAGTACATATACTTGCGGCTCCGCTACATCATGCTCGAGAGCTTCTCGGAGCAATTGCAGCACCTGATGGCGGGCGTGTTTGAAGTACGTGGCGAACGTGTTGGAGTTAGTTGGTTGGTTTCATGGCGCTCGTGGGCCACAGGTGATTCCCCAAGAGCTCATTTTGGTCTTTGACTACCAAGAACTGGAACTTGTGCTGTGCGGCGTGCCATCCATCGACATTGCCGACTGGAAACTTCACACCCAAGTGTCAGACGACATGCCGGCAGACCTCCTCGAGTGGTTTTGGGAAGTGGTCGAGGCGTTCTCGGACGAAGAGCGCGCGCGTCTGCTGCAGTTTACGACCGGTTTGTGTATTCATGCGATGAAGAAGGTCGGTAACGGTGGTTTGGCTAGGATCGTCCCGCGTGCCGGTCCAAGGGTTCAAGGCTCTCACGAGCTACGACGGGCGGATATGCCACTTTACGCTCAAGGCGGTGCCGTACCCCGAGAATGCCTTCCCCCGAGCGCACACATGCTTCAACCGCATCGACTTGCCCAAGTACAAAACGAAGAAGGAGCTGGAGGACGTATTGTCGCTGGTGATCAACATGGAAGTGACCGGGTTCACCGACGAGTAATCGCCCCCCCGGACGTACTCTGTCCTACCTGTCGCAAGGGTCGTCCGCCGTCAACGTTGTCGTCGCGCTATCTCGTTATGTTAACTCGATCCTCACCAGCAATATGAATTTGTATCATTCGAGTCGGTGGCTGAAGTGGAGGGCAGAGTTTGGTGGACAACATGCCTGACGAGGTCGAGTATTCGCATCCAAGGAGTGACCTGCTCATGAGAGCGGTGGCTGTTTCGGTCCCGTGCACTGTCATGTAACGACGTGGTCCGTTTCAGCCCCACCATCGGCCATGGACGCAGCAACCGCTCCCGACGACGTCGAGTACGGTGACGACGAGTTTCTATCCGACGAGGTACACCAAACGAATTGTGGACTCATCTCGCACATTCATGCACGGGTAGAAGCCCGACGCATCGATATCCAACGCGACGACAAACAAGGACGACCAAGGTATGCTTGGCCTACGTCCCACGAACCTGACTGAACGACGTGCAGCAGAAGCAGTAGAGGTGTCGGAGCAAGTGGCGGCGACCGCCGAGCGCAACGCGATACCTGCGACGTCGCCTAGCAAACGACAGGCCGCCATCGACGAGCACCATCGTAATACGCTGGCTGCCAAAGAAGTCGAGCTGCGAAATTTGTACAAGCGCATTAGTGTGTATCGCAAGGCAAATGCTGCGCTGCAGAAAGAGCTCGAGGGGTTTCACAACAACGATTTTGTTGCCCAGGTAGGGAGGGGCCCAAACGTGGAAAGGCGAGTGCAGACGCAACGGGCGAATTGATTTGTGACGTAGGTGGAAAACAAAGCGAGGGAGAAGCAGCTATTGATTGAAAAGCTCACGCACGAAAACAAGTACTTGGCCAACCTCCAGCGGACCCAAGCCAAGCGCATCGAGGAGCTGGAGAGTTTGAAGGAACACTTTCCATCGAAGCACCACTCGGTCATGGAAGAGCTCCGGATATGCAAGGAAACGTACCGCATGTGCAAGGAGCGCGAGCGGCTCGCCGAAGATCGGTCGGCGAAGCTGCACCAACAAGTTGTGGACCTCATGGCCAGGAACAAAGCGTTGGCCGACAAGATTCGACAGCACCATAGCAGCACCGAGAGCAAGGCCACCACCAACGATGCCACAGTATGCATGTTCAATGTAATGTATGTGTTGACGAAGTTGCGTAGGCACGACGCGGCGATGGCGGCGGCGGCGGCGGCGGCGACGACGACGACGACGACCTGGCACAGTTGCGAACTCGAGTCGCGTTGCTGGAAAAGGTAGCTGGGCTCTCCTACCTCTGCGTCGTGGTTGAGCCTTGACACAGCTGACACAGACCAAGCGCGCGGAGAAAGCCAAGTACGAACGTGTGATTCAAATGTGCCAGGAGCAACTGGACGCATGCAAGCGAGAGATGGAGGCTTTTCAGGCCCAGTTGCTGGAAAAGGAAAAGGAGTTGCGGCTCCAGGTTGTCGAATTGAAGAAACTCAAGCGCCAGCTGCGAGATCTCGCAGTCGACGCCCAATCAACCCACCAAGTGTGCCACACGTTGGCCCAGCGACAGCCCACCCATACCAAGAAGACGCCAATGCCACCGTCAGGAACTTCCACTGCTGACAAACGATCGCCGGCACCCGTGCGAATACAAAAGCCCACCGCGCCAGACCAAGTACATCCACTCGAACACGCAAACATCAAGTAGAGGCATCTTCTACACCATTGATATCGCACACGCCATAACTTAAGGATCGACGGCCTCTCGGGTTAGCTGCACGAATCCGCCCCCACAACGACTTGCACTCTTCTTCCCCATGGCAAACTATACGCGTCACGAACGTGGTCGTTCGCCACAGACACCTGCGATGATGTCCGCATCGGGTTGCCGCGACCTTCCACGTGGTTCCACTGGCGCTATGGTCATCTTCACCGAGAACTTCACAGTATACGGTAGAACGATGTGCAGGCAGGCTCTTTCCACGACAGGGCAAACGGCGCCGCACTCCCCAACCGCTTCTACAACCCCACTGTGATTCTCGCAGTTGGGCGCAGTGACCAACCAGAACGACAGTACCTTTAACAGCAAGTTCTCCTTGATCGTCACATAAAGAAGTGTCTCAGAGGACGCAGTGACCTCCAACGCGGCGGCAGTCGCTAACGCACTCGCCACAACATCTTCCTGCTCGTCCTAAAGAACGAATGCTCAATCCGTGGAGAGGATGGATCGATGAAAATCTTCGTACGGGTGTCACGACCAAGTGCAGCGTGAGTTGCTGAATCATGAGGCGTTTTCGTTCCAAGTCGGCGGCCAACAAGTGGACGCGCTTCTCTGAAACCTGAACTTGCTCAGCCAAATGCGCGTTCTGAGTCAAGAGGTGTTCGAGACGTGATGACATGGCTTGGAGAAACCCGTCCATCGAATCGTCACAGTGTGCTGCGTCTGATGCAAAGTGGTGTTTCGTGAAGGGGATCGACGAGGCTGCCGGAGGCGCAGGAAGAGAAAGTGCCCGTTTGTCATTTGCATCTTGGGCTTGCCGCAGCGCCAATCGAAGCTCCTTGATGATGTGGTGCGCTCGCTTGCATGCAATTGTGTGTTCCTGCGTTGTCGCGACGATGTTTTGTCGCAGTTCAGCGTTCTCGTCTGCCACACCCACGAGATGGTTCGCTTTTTGCTTCCATTCCTCGCTATCCGCAACGGCTTGCTGATAGTTTCTCTCGAGTGACGCATATCGCGACTCGAGATCGTCTACTGCACCGGCAAGCTTTCGCAGTTTCCCGATTTCTTCTGTCAGTCGGTAAACTTCTTCGCCAAGCATGTCGCATCGTTGCTGCTTGTCCCGGCATTGTGTCTTCAGTACTCGGTTGTCCACTTGCGTTGCTGTGTACTTGTCGCTGATGTTTTTGAGCATTTGCTTGAGGTGCTTGACCACAGACCATTGATGCTCCAGTTGCTTTTGAAGCCTACCGTGCCACCCACGACAGGTCACATGTCATAAACCATCGACAGAAGCACTACCGTACATGGTATTCTGCGCCGCCGCTTCCACGCGGCCAGCATTGTGCGACGCGATCGTTGCTCTGAGATGCCCAACGATCTCAGTTAGCTCCTCGACACTCGTAGCCGGGACGTGGGCATCCCTTCTCCGCGAAATCTCGTGGACTGGAGACCTTTCTTCGTTGCCGCATACTTTGTTGCTTGTTTCTGTCGCGGCAGGCGGCACTTCGAGCGCATCAAACAGCACTTCGTCGTCGTCCATCGTTCCAGGATGACTGTTCGCGTCTAGCACAAATTGAGGATTGGGATGTACCCGCTTTTGACACGACGTTTCATTGGCCAAAGGTTTATCCGGATAATCGGACAGTGGACCCGCTTCAACGTAATCAATCACTATGAGCCAACCGCCAAATGCTGGGGCCGTTGACTCAACCGAAGCATCTCGGGGCTCCACCGTCACGCTCAAGCTCGAACACAAGCCATGGCTAGGTAGCCTTTTGGGCATGGCGCTGGTCACCTTGGCGAGACACACGGCGGACGGTGAATGTGATTCTGGTGTGGTTGCATGAGACAAATCCTGGCCCCCGACTTTCGTAACGCCATGACAACTTGCTTACAAAACCCACATTGCTGTCGATGTAGCGAGCCGTCCACGAGGTTTTCAATGCCGCTACGACAGTTCTCCATCGTGTTTCACTTGCAAATGGATGGGGTTTGCAGGCGACAGCTATCCTTCGATATCTGGGGAGCGGGCCGGTTAACGGAACCGGATCGCCGGCGAAACGGCTGCGAAAACGGCGCTTGAAAGATCGAACATTGCATATATTATAATGAGGGGTCTTAAAATCAATACAAAGAATCAATGATAAAATTGTGAAAAATCGAAGCGACACTTGATCGTTATGTGGTTGTTTGTATGGTTGATGGGTTTCCATGAAATTGCGCTCAGAGGTCGCTGCCGTCGTCGCAGTGCAAAAACCCACACAACCCAGAGATATCTTTGGCATCGGCAACACCGACGATGGAAGAAGGAGGGGTCCCAGCAGTCGCGAGACCGAGCAGCAAGCTCCCAGGGCCGCTCGACATCACACACTTTGACTTCGGGGTGACCCTTGGGACAGGCTCGTTTGGCCGCGTGCGGTTTGCCACGCACAAGGTATGACCCCTTCCGTGCTCACGGCTCGGTGCGCATGAGCTCGATTTCGGTCGTCTGTGTGCCTTATCTGTAGATGACGATGGACTGGTAACTTTCTTTCTTGTGTAGGCATCTGGGTCGTTCTGGGCGATTAAGATATTGAAAAAGGCCGAAATCATTCGACTGCAGCAGGTGCAATGCCCACCCTCCTTAGACGGACATGCAAAGCGCGCACGTCATGACCGATCTGTTGTAGGTGGAACACATGATATCTGAGAAGACGATCTTGATGTGTTTGGATCACCCTTTCATTGTCAACCTGGCGGGCACGTTCCAAGACACACGTTGCTTGTACATGGTGCTGGAATACGTGATCGGCGGCGAATTCTTCACGCATTTGCGCAAAGCAGGACGGTTCGACTTCAACACGACCAAGTTCTACTCGTCGCAAGTCGTGTCCATCTTTGAGTACCTTCACAGCCAGGACTTTATCTACCGCGACTTGAAGCCGGAGAACTTGTTGCTTGACCACGAAGGATTCATCAAGATTACGGACTTTGGGTTTGCTAAGCGCGTGGCTTTCAAGACTTACACGTTGTGCGGAACACCCGAATACATTGCACCCGAAGTCCTGCTGAACAAGGGGCACGGCAAAGGCGTCGACTGGTGGACCCTCGGCATCCTGATCTTTGAAATGCTCGCCGGGCAGCCGCCGTTCTGCGACGACGACCCTATGGGCATCTATCAGCAGATCCTGTCCGGCAAGATTAACTTCCCGCGGTACTTTGACCGCAACGCGAAAGCGCTTATTAAGCGATTGCTCACGGCCGACTTGACGAAGCGTTACGGCTGCCTCAAGAACGGCGTGGATGACATCAAGAAACACAAGTTCTTCTCGGGCTGCGACTGGGAAGCGATTTTGGCGCGAAAGGGCACTGCCCCCATCATTCCCAAGGTCGTCACTCCCAACGACACGTCCAACTTTGACCCGTACCCGGACTCGAACGAAGAGGCGCCCGTTCCAGTGTACAACGGCAAGGATCCGTTCTGTGAATTCTAGTCCACCAGCGCCACAAGTCCTCAACGGGCGTATCGGCATCGGTCGACGGCCATTTCGACTCGCCCCAACGATGATTTCGTCCATTCATACATGTATATAGCCCTATGTACGTCATGTGAAGGAATACTTGAGGGGGGAAGACTTAGGGACGATCTTCAGGAATGTGGGCGCCGCAGTTGATGGGGATAACAGGCCTGAATGACATGGCCGTGCTTCATAGATCCTTCCCACCGACCTTGCGCCAATTACCATTGCATTACATCCGAGCTAGAGAGGTGGTGTCGCTTGGGTGACGACGAACGCCTTCTTCGTGACTCACGTCGTGACGCTCTACATTGCATCAAGCATGGGTGCATGATGTGATTGCTACATATGCACACACACTCGTTCTCCCACAGCATGAAGGACGGTATTCCCGAGCTTGCCTTCGGGAGCACGCCGCCATCCGTCCTCATTCGGGTCGCGTGGGTCGCCAATTGCCATTGTAGTGACTTCCTCGCTCAAGTCGTATCCGGTATCCGGATAAAGACTTTGCTGTCAAAGGCACTCAGTTGGGCACTCACGACTGTTGTGCGTTTGTAAAAGACCTCTGAAACATAATTTTGACTGCAAAATCCTGCGGGTGCTGCTGTGGCACATAAGAACTCACCTCATGCACCTTCTAAATAATATATCCTGTATAAATCGATATGAAGAGCTGGCGTCAGCGCCATCACCTCTTCCCCTCATTTTGGTTTTCGATTTCATCCGCACAACGAGCGATGGCGGAACAAGCATTTGTCGGCGCAGGCCAACGCCCGGGCCTTGTGGCGTGGCGTATTGAGAAATTGGTCCCTGTGCCCGTGACCAAGGACCTGCACAAGCTCCACACCGGCGACTCGTACATCTTCCTCCAAACGACCCAAAAGAATAACGCTTTGACGTGGAACATCCACTTCTGGCTGGGCAAAGATACGTCCCAAGACGAAAGCGGTGTTGCGGCATACAAGACCGTCGAACTCGATGAGGCGCTTGGTGGTGGCCCTGTGCAATATCGCGAATGCCAGGGTTTTGAAAGCGACTTGTTCTTGTCGTATTTCAAGAACACGGGTGTTGAGTACTTGCCGGGCGGTGTTGACAGCGGGTTCAACAAGGTTGTCCGTGACCAATACGAAACCAAGCTTCTCCAAGTCAAGGGTAAGCGCACCGTGCGTGTTAACCAAGTGCCCACCAAGAACACGTCCCTTACCAAAGACGACGTGTACATTTTGGACCTCGGTTTGGAAATCTTTGTGGTACGTGAGATCTACATCGTCGTGAACGAGACATCGCGCATGCGTGGCTTACATATTACCTACTAGTACAACGGCGCCACTGCCAATCGTCAAGAAAAGGCCAAGGCATTGGACTACGTCCGCCAATTGAACAATAACGAGCGAGGCGCGCGCGCCCAAATTACGTTTTTGGACGACGAACCCAAAAATGACAAATTCTGGAGCACTTTGGGTGGCTTCATCAACGTGACCAAGGAAGGTGGGGATGACGACGCTCACGACCAAGCTCACCGCGAGTCGATCAAGTTGATTCAACTCAGCGACGCTTCTTCGTCGTTGAAGACCGTCGATGTGACGCCCAAGGACGGCATCTTGAAGAAGGACCTGTTGAATTCGAACGATGTGTTCATTGTTGACGCTGGCAACGTACTTCACGTCTGGATTGGCCGTGGCGCGTCTGCGGACGAGCGCAAGAACGGCGTGATCTACGCGTCACAGTACTTGACACAAACCAAGCGTCCTCCGCAAACTCCCATCACCCGTGTGGCGGAAGGCGGCGAAGGCGCAGCGTTCAAGGCGCTTTTCCGCGCATGGGACCCTCCCCGAACGATTTCGTTTGGCCAACAGCCGTCGGCAACCTCGAACAACCCTGCTGTAGATCGCCCGGGTGTGGATGCCTCGGCCCTCTTTTCGTCGTCGGCAGCTGAAGACGACGACTTGTTTGCCGGTCAAGAAGGCACCAACTCAGTCAAGGTGTGGCGCATTGAAAACCTGGAAAAGGTCGAAGTCGAAACGAACACGTACGGCCAATTCTTCGGTGGCGACTCGTACGTCGTGTTGAACACGTTTACGCCCAAGAGCGGTGCCAAGCAGTCTCATGTGATTTACTTCTGGCAAGGTCGCCAATCGTCGCAGGACGAAAAGGCCGCAAGTGCGCTATGGGCACAACGTTTGGACGACGAAATGGGCGGGTCCCCTGTTCAAGTGCGTGTTGTGCAAGGAAAGGAGCCATCGCACTTCCGCCGATTGTTCCTGGGTAAGCTGATCGTACACGCGGGCGGCAAGGCGAGCGGGTTCAAGAACCGCAACGACGAAGACTCGTACGACAACGACGGCGTTTCCCTCTTCCACATCAAGGGGACGTCTGAACTCAACACGTTTGCCACGCAAGTCGATGAAATCGCGGCCAACTTGAACTCAGGCGACGTGTTTGTGTTGACGACGCCCAAGGTCGTGTACCAGTGGCAAGGGTCTGGGTCGAACTCGGAAGAACGCCGCGTCGCGGCCAACATTGTGTCGATTCTCAAGGGGCATCGCCCCGTGACGGTCGTTGACGAAGGCAACGCGGACGACGCGTTCTGGGCTTTCTTGGGCGGTAAGACCGACTACCCCAAGGTCAAGGCTGGCCAAGAAGCCGAACACGAACCTCGCCTCTTCCACGTCACCAACGAGACGGGCTACTTCAATGCGTCCGAAATCCACTCGTTTGCCCAGGACGACTTGAATGTTGACGACGTCTTCCTCCTGGATTGCTACACGACTCTCTACATGTGGGTCGGCCAAGGCGCGAACGAAACGGAAAAGCATGGCGCCTTGAAGATAGCGAACGACTACCTGGCCGCTGCCCAAAGCGACGGCCGTGGCGAAGGCACACCGATCATCACGGTCCAGTCGGGCAAGGAACCTTCCATCTTCACATGCCACTTTGCCGGATGGGACCCTAAGTTCTTCCACCTACCTGCGTTTATCGACCCGTACGAGGCGAAGCTGCAAAAAATCCGTGAAGAAAAGGCCAAGGCCGCCGGTGTGGCTACCCCTGCTGCTGCTCCCGTGCGCACGCCACCTGCCCCCGTAGCTGTCGCGGCGGTCGGAGAGAACCAAAAGTTCACGTTGGAGCAACTCGTGGCTGGCGTCGAAGGCATCGACTTGACACGGAAGGAATCGTACTTGAGCGACGCTGAGTTCAAGACTGTGTTTGGCATCACGCGCGGCGAATTTGACGCATTGCCCAAGTGGAAGCAACAGGCAAAGAAGAAGGAAGTCCGACTGTTCTAAGCGTCGCCAGTCGATTCCGTCCGTCATGCTGCGGCAAACGTTGACTAATTAGAGCAAGTTCATGTGTGAGCAAGTAAATGCTACGAGTTACTATTAATATTTGCCGGTCATTAAGAAGTAGAGCAGAATAAACACAACGATGACAAAACCAACGAGCAACCACATGTGCTTGCCCCCGCCTGTCTCCATCATGTTGCCGAGCTTTTTCAATGTGCCGCCCATAAGGGAGTTGGTGTTGTCGAAGTCGCGGCCCTGGATAGATCAATCAATGCCGTGATGGAATGACCACCAAACGACTCGAACGACTGATCTTACCACGCCGTCCAAGAACTTGTTGTCCTCCTTCACAGCATTGTTGATATCGTGTGTCATCTACAAGACGCATCACGATACCGCGAGGACTCGAAAAGTTACGAACTTTCTTCAGCGCACTAATCTGAATCGACAGTTGATCAATCTTCTCGTCGTTCTGGTCTTCCATGAGGCGATGTGTTTGCTCCGCATTGACGCTTGAGGTTGGGTTCTACGGTGCCTCGCACATGCACACCACGTGAGCATAGCCATACATACCTTCACACCATGCAGGCACTGGGAATGCTTCGTCTCCAGATATGCGCACGTACCTGCTGTCGGTTGTACAAGTGCGCGCGATCCGCCGCTCGACTGCCCATCCCTGCTCGATTGTACATGCGACTTCCACACGAAAAAGAACTGTACTGACTGTGATTGGCTGTTCTAAAGTTCGAAATAAACATTGACTACATAAATAGTGTGAACAAACATGAGGGCGGCAGAGCGCGGTCATCGTTACCCAGCGCATAGCTCGATCGTTCATCGCAAGCACACGAAAAAATGATCACTGCAATTCATGGGCGACCTTTGCTGTCGCCCTGGGATTGTTTGAAAGCGTGCAGCCGTCGTAGGGACTTCGGTAGGTAGGACCTGAAATAGTGTGAATATTTTTGGCCAATCACCGCTGGCCAGCAAATGGTGACACATCCGGATAATGTCCGGATGTTTGTGCTGAAGTGTTGACAAGCAATGTGTAGCTCGTGGAAAACGTTGCCGTCAAGTCTTCGATGGCTGCTTCCTGCGGCCGTCGCGGTGCTGATTGTGTGGATATTCAGTGGGTTTGCGCTTAATTCCATGGGGCTCGTCACCCTGCCTGTTTCGTATTGGATTCAGTACAACACGAGCTTTTTCATCATGCTCGCGAGCCTCGGACGGTGCATGGCTGCGCGAGTGACCATTGACAGCACCAAGCATATCCAATGTGAAGAGTCCATTGAACTGAAGTACAACGGCGAAAAGCGGCACTGCCGCAAATGCGAAGTGCCCAAGCCCGACCGGACGCACCATTGCAGCGCGTGCAGGTCGTGCATTGCCAAGATGGATCACCACTGTGTGTTCCTCAACAAGTACAGCCCCACAATCCGGTGGCCAAACACTATCCTAACGCTGCCTGTAGATGCATTGGGCTCGAAAACTACAAGTTCTTTGTCCTGTTTCTGTGGTGGAGTGCGTTTGTTAGTTTGGAAACGGCATTCTTGATCTGGAAATTCGTCTTCGCCAAAGCAATCGACCTCCTCGCCCAGGACATTGCGGCCAGTTCGTTCCAGTTTACGGCATCGCATACCCAGGTAGTTCACTTGGTTTTCCCATTTCTATCGACGTCGGTCGCTCGAACCTCCTAGATTGTACTCGTTGGCTTTAGCAGCGCCTGCGTCGGGCTCGCCCTCCTCGTCTTCTTCGGGATGCACCTCTTTCTGTGCATGTGCAACCTCACCACGCTCGAATACTGCGAAAAACGGGGCACGATCGGATTCGTCAACTATTACGACATCGGCATCCCATCCAACTTGCACCAAGTGTTTGGCTCGTGGGATCTCGCGTTCGTTCCATTGTATCCGCCCCACATGGACGCCCTGCGTCGGCAGTTCCCAGTCAACACCAACAAATTCGACTAACTCCTAACGTTGTTGCTGCCTTGCCAGCATTCGATCAAAGACTGAACTAAGGTGCTCTTCTTCGTCCAGCATGTGCACTTGCTG
Source organism: Aphanomyces invadans (assembly GCF_000520115.1). Taxonomy (NCBI): domain Eukaryota; phylum Oomycota; class Saprolegniomycetes; order Saprolegniales; family Verrucalvaceae; genus Aphanomyces; species Aphanomyces invadans. The sequence continues at coordinate 1,012,546 of NW_008580153.1, forward strand.
CGTCGTCAGCGCCTGCGACGATGATAAAGCTGCCTCGGCCGCTTTCATATCCATGTCGTCGTATCGTGTCGAGTACAAATGCGAGAGCAGTGGCGCCGGGGACTTTTCCTCGACGGTGCCATTAGCACGGCTGGTGGACGATAGAGACGAGATGCGCTTGGGCTGACGACCCACAGGTGTATCGCCATCATAGTCTTCGTCACCGCTTAACACGTCGATGGAAGATGATGTTGCTGGCTCGACGATTATCAGTGACGACCGCTTGGGTTGAATTCGCTTGTGTTCTTTGAATTCCAACTCCTCGAGCCGTGACATTGCCGGTGGATGACACGAGTTGGTTGGAGGGGACACCGCCGGCGGGTTAAAGTACGAAAGCGCTGCCCGTCGAGTGTCCATGCGCGGCACACCCGCGGCGTCCATGTAGCCTTCGCCTGTCCTGTTGTCGAGGTAGCGCTGAAACCCTTTGACAAAAAAGTCACGCTCTTTCGCGTTGGACACTTGAAGGATCATCCGACGAGGCAACTGCGGCTTTCCCTTGGCATGTGCAGTGCGAATGTACAAGACGAACGTTCTCCGATAGCTGACTTTGCGGAGGAGATACACGGGAACAGCGGCAGTCTCCATGTCCTTCCTCGCAGGCACGACCGACTCGATCTCGTCTGCAATGTAAGAGCGCGTCAGAGTTTCGCCTGAGGGAACAAACATGAAAGGGCGGTGGACGCACGGAGCATGACGCGGGGATCGCGCTTCTTGGACGGCGTCCATGTTAAATAGCATTCGTCGAACGTTGTGTCGATGACAAGGCGAAGCTGAATTGTCTTGAGGTTGCCGTGCACCGACACCTTGGACGCGGTGAACCCTTCCTTGAGAATCTCGCGGAACCGACAAATCGTGTGCTCCAACGCAGCCTCTTCGCGCTGTAACCTTTGCTCGTCGCGGAGACGGTGGACTAGGACGAGCACCGCTTGCTTCCACCGAGCACGGTACATCCGACGACGGAGAAACGTCGAGATGGTCGTGGCTGCCGCGATTACTCGCGGGTTCCTCGCAAAAGCCGTCGTGCCGTCCACGTTGAGTTTGAATCTACAGCGCTCATGACGCGTCCATTGGCCACGACAGACTTACGTGAACGAGTTGTGCACGCCGGGCACGAATTTGTCAACTTTCTGCCGTCGTTTTCGACACTCAGACTACAGGAATGTCGTCATGGGGAGGTCCGAACGGTAGCCTTCCTGTGCCGCGACAACGAAGTACTACCTCAGATTCGGTCAAGCCCCCAAAGAGCCGCTTCATGCAGACAAGCACATTTTCGCCATTCCAATCGGCGCGCTGGGCCACCTGATCCTCGATAAACAAGAGCTGCTTGTCAGTTGGGGCGGCTGGCACCTTTCCTGGAGGCTTCTCCGTCAGTGGTGCAGGTTGCTTCACCGATGTAGATGCTCCAGACTTGAGTGCTGCAGCGCCACCGGCGACCGATGCAGTCACGTTGCCCATGTCGGTCTGTGTGCCAAGTGCCTTGTTGTAACCGTCGTTCGATTCATGTTGTAACTGGCGATCCGCCGTACGACACGCGCGCCGATGCCTGCTGCGGCCGCCGTTGGGGATATGCACCAGCCATTCCCGACCGTCGCCCCAGCACATGGATACCATCCTGTCGCTGAGACATAGACAGCTCGTTATCTTGCGTGACTGGAATTGTTTTTGAAGTTCAACGACGCATGGCGCGGTACAAACGCCATGCACTGTACGGATTTCACACTGTCTGCGGCGAGTGCTCGGTGAGGATTGGACAGGTCGGGTGGCGCCAGTCCGTGTCAACTCGACGTGCAGGGCGCGGCCATCTCACGTTTTCGTGTATCGCGCTACATGACGCTTCCACTGACCCTTGCCGAAGTCGTCGCGTTTGACAACGTTCGTCAAGAGGTTGGGTCGTCACCGTGACCAGCATGTGTGTAGGCGCTCCTTTGTTCGATTTCCCAACGCGATCATGGCCAGGTCCAAGCCATGCTGGCCAAGATTGACGTGCAAAACAACTCCGTAAGACACCGCGCCATTTCCTCAGCGACCTCTGCTGCTGGTTGAACCTCCTCCGTGCGATGATAGGACTTGCGCGAACCATTGACCAGTGGCTTCCTTGAAGCCGCCGGGCGAGACGCGTCCATCCTGAAGCTGTTTTTGGATGCCCACTTTGACGTGGACGCATGCGACGAGGTATGCTGCCGCAAGAAGCGGCATGCAGCGCTCACGAAGTCTCATCTTTAGGAAGGCACGACGGCGTTGATGATTGCAGCTCGCGGGAAAGACTCGGTGCAAATCAGCCATAGCTTCCACACGAACAAAGTGTAACTCCCCACACGTAGGATGCCCTTGACCATGGCAATGACGAAGCTCCGGCCAACGACGGCGTACGATATGTCGACCTGACGAGTCGTCCGTGGCGATTCCGACTCACTTGTCCGTTGTAGGTGGCTGAGTGTTCCTTCGTCGAATCGTTGGCTAACGTTCAGCAGCTCTTGGCGCATGGCGCATGCGTGGACGCTGTGGATCACGTTCGTCGACACGGCCTCTTGTGTTCTCACGTCCGTCACGGCTCGAGGGTGTGATAGACTGGAAGCACAGCATTGCATCACGCAGTGCAGTGCAGCGGGGAACATGTCATTGTTCAAGAGCTAGTTGGCGCAATGTGCACTGTCGATTGCGTGGACGAGGTGCGCTTCGAGAATTTGAGCGAATCGACCAGCAGGCGACGATGCCCCGTAGAAAGGGTACATGGCGCTGCATCATGCCGCCCGGATGGGCCAAGTGGAGAACGTCCGGCTGTTGCTGGCACGCCACGACCCCCAAGACGTGAACGCGACGACATTGGTACATCGTTAGAAGAATTAAACGACTCACTTAGCAGCATAGGACGGCGAGTCTGTCCTGTCCCTGGCATGCCAATCTGGCTGTGTCGACGTGGTGAACGAACTCGTCCAGTGCTGTGGCATTGACCTGGACGCCCCAAACAGCGTAAGGACGAGATGGAAGGAGCACTGCGCGGGTAATTTTCGTCGATTCTCTTGGAATTCGATTAGGATTTGCAAACGCCGTTGATGATGGCGGTCATGGTCGGGTCACTCGATATCGTCCAAGTTCTGGTCCAAGCACGTGCAGATGTGACCAAGAAGGATTCGGTATACCACATCCTTGACCAATGAGTTGTCATGCGTTTGTAGATTGGCATGACGGCCCTCCATCATGCAGCGTGCTGCGAGGCGGCCCTGCCCATCGTCGAGTGCCTGGTGGACGCCAACTCGGACATTAACAACGTGGTAGGCCAGCATCTTGCAACGTCAAAGGCGTTGTCATCGTGTGCATCTTCCACACTAGGACGACATGGCCAACTCGATCATGCACGACGCGGCCATCGTGTCTTCACTGGATGTGGCGCTGTTCTTGTTGAAGTCTGGTGCTGCGAGCGGTTGTGTGAATGAGGTATCTCTCCTACGTCCGTCCCGACGACAGGATGACGAGCATGCAATTAGGCTGGGAAAACTCCGACAATGCTGGCTCAGCAATGGAATCGCCCCGATATGGTCGAGTTGCTCGAGTCATGGGACGGAGGGCCGCCGTAGACGTCGCGTGTAGAATTTTCATTTGATCCTACACATCAGAGTTGGAGACAGCGGAGTTCAGGATGCAGTTTCCATTGGGGCAATTCCTTTGCGTGAGGACTCGAGGATGGTTAGAGCTGCCGTTCGCTTCAAAGAAAATGATGTAACATGTATTTCAAATTGTACGAACGCGTTGCTTAGGCATCTGCTGGTCGTGTCGACTCGCCCTTCTTCTTGGGAATCCACGACATTTCCTTGGCAAGGAGCTTCTGACGTACAAACGACTCGGTTCCGTTCAAGTCCGTGGCCGGTTTCGACTCCAAGTACATGATAAAGAAGAGGTAGTTCCACAGGTTGTGCTCCTCTTCCGTGTGCTTCTTGAAGCTGTTGGTGACGCCCATCAAGATGCCGCGGTATTCAATGTCGTCCTTTGTGTCGGTACACACCAAGCAGATGCTGCTTTCGATTTCTTGCTTCTTCTCGGACGCTTCACGCAACGACGTGAACGAGTCGATGATGATACCCATAATCAAGTTGATGAGCAGAAGCAAAATGATGATGTAGAATGCCAGGTCATACACGAGGCGCTCGAAGAAGGACACATTGTCCGAGTAGTCGAGTGGGTGCGCCATCGTGCCAGACATGTAGTCGCCAATCCCGCCGCCACTCAAGAGGCCATAATGGATGTATGTCAAGTAGCACTGCATCATGGACGAGCACTGGGGGCCGTCGTCGTTGGTCATCAACTCCTGGAACCGAAAGAACCCGATCAAGGAGAAGAGGTAGATCACAATCGTGCCAAAAGCCATCGTCACACCGAGTGGCACGAGGTTCGACGTCACAGCCTTGAGCTATCGCATCGCCAAAGCCAGACGTTAGATGACACTGGTGGTGCGAGGTTGGCCCAGGAAACGTACAATATTCGACAGACGCGCGTTGATGGCAAGAATGTCGAGAAGAGGGAACCCGTAATAGACATAGGCCTGCGTGGAGATGTCGCTGGAAAGCCCCATGAACGCACAGATCGTGTAGATCGTGAACACGACGACGTTGTCCTTGATCAGCGTGTCCACGATAGCGTTGAACCAAAACAGGACGTTCGAAATGCGAACTTGGCGGTTCTTCACCTTGTCGTCCGTGATATACGAAAAGTGAAAGATCCCAGACACTTTTCGGATCGCAAGCAGGACGATATATAGCACATACGCCAACGACACGACGGCCGTGATATACGTCAGCGAGTCGTCCGTGCCATACACCATCGTGATGGCCGCGTACACTGCCACCCATCCACCTAACACCATCCACCATGAGCACACAACAAATCGTCTTGGATCGGCATTGACGCACCGATCGCGTAGAACGCTTCGCCAATTGCACTCCACACTTCATTACGCACTTCTTTCATTCTCATTTTGCGCAACTTGGCCGGCTTGAGCTTTTGTCTCGCGTACGAGAACGACGTCTCCGTCGCAATGTTGTACAACCACAAACTGCTGCACAAGATGCAAAACACACCACCGAGTCCCGATAACGTCCAATACGACTGCATAACGATTGTAAAAATGTAAAAATGGCGACACCGTGGAGTTCAAACGTACATAAATGTGGACAGTGGGAGTCGAGTCGTCCGGGTCGATCGACAGACCCAGTACCATGACAAAATTGATGTAAAAGCACAAGACAAACATGGCTTGCCGGATTAGCGTCTGGTGCTCCGTCATCCACTCGTACGTGGGGTTTTGGGCAAGAATTTGACGAGTCCGAAGCTCCTCCGCGATATTGCTACACGTTCCTGTCAGATGCCAATACCCCTTGCGCATCGTGGATTCTACCGTGACTCGGCGGACGTAAACGCCGCCAACGCATTGTCTTCGCCAAACTCCATGATGTCCATGAGGCGCTTCTTCTCGCGGAGGCTTAGGAACCGCGATTCGCGGGGACGGGGAAAGTATACTTGGATCTCTGTATCACCGCGGACTACCTCGACATTGATGACTTGCTTGGCAAAAAACGCCACGTTTTCGTTGAGAGCCTCGTTCCAACCCTTGCCAAAGTAGTAGAGCGGGTCGACGGTGTTGGTGACCTTGGACAGGAGCGAGTATGCCAACCGGAGTAGCTCGATCGACTCAGCAAACACCACGTTCGCCAAGGTGTAGTTTTTGTCGGCTTGTAAGTCCTATGGAGGATGTGACGTTGGGAGAATGCATGCAGCCATGTAAACATTTCGAACCTTGATCTTCTTGCGGTTCGCAGACAGCACTCGACACATCTCCTGTGGCGGAATCAATTCAACGTAGTGGAGGTGAACCAGGGAATCGTCGCGGCCTTCGACCATCGACAACAAGAGAATGTTGACGTTGTGCTTGAGTTTGGCTACTTGCAGCGGGTACTGGCCATTTTCGCATTGCGGCTTGCCCAGCGCAATGTCGGCGCACAAGCGGGGGACGACCGACTCGGCCAGAAATTGCTGGTTCTCCAGGCACGGGCCTTGGCACGCCTCGCTCAGGAAGCACAGCACCTTGGTGATTACTTTGACGTCCTTGAGCGAAAATACATTGTCCGACTGCTTGCAAATGCGAGACATTAAGTTGATGACAGTGTCCAGAACACTTCGATTGAACCGACTGCTGCGCATGATGTTTTGCCAATTCGTGTGGTGGCCTTCGCACAGCAGCTGAAACAGTGTCAGCGACACGATGCTTGCTTCGTGGGAAGGGCCGTTGATGTGTGACATCAAGAACCCAAACAAGTACGACCGAAAGTTGTCGTCGAGCGCCACGTACCCAGCGTACAACGCGTCTTGGGCTTCTTCGAATCCATCGACTAGCAATTCGCTGATCAAATTGAGGGCGAGACGGCTCTTGACAGGGTTCGAAACCTCCTCCATGCTTTCCTTGATGCACCAAAACACGAGCGACGTCACGTCCGACTTGACCGCTGTTGACAAGAGTTGCTTCCATTCCAAGCGCGCTTGCAGCAGCGCCTTCTCGTCCTCCGTGTGGGTATCCTCACCCGCCAACCGCTTCGATGTAAGCGCTTGGATGAACACGCGCAAGCCAAGCAACGACGACGACGACGACCGCGTGATGAGCCGCACCAGGCACTGCATCAACGTTTGCGGATCCAACGGTTCGTATGAGTTCTTCCAGTGGGCATACGTGTCTGCGCTCGAACTATTGTTCACCTTGTCCACGACGACGCTGACATGGGTTTGCATGGGTACATCCAACGACTGGTAAGTTTTGCCACGGAAGGTTTTATCGCGTGCGATAGACGGACGGAATGCCAAAGCTGCTTTTAAGCGAGTCAATTGTGGGGAGACAGTCGCCCACCTCGAAGGTTGGCTGTGTTTCTTCGTCTTGGAAATTGAGATCTCATTGTGCGCCAAGATGAGCGATATCAAGTCCTGATCGCATTGGGTGGCCTCTTGCTCCAACTTGAGCAAATGCTTGCCAACGATCATCAAATCTTGAAGCGTCGCGTTTGGAATCGACGTTGCCTGCAGGCGTTGAAATGCCCCCTCCACTAGCCTGTCCTTTAGAAGATGTGGGTTTTCCAGCAACTGGCTGGAGGCGTGGCTCACGAGGAGCGACCGCGCTCCTTGGACAAACGGGATGTAGCAGCAATTTTGAGGCGGTGACTTCTTCACCGGCCATCCGTACGCTCGAGCAATGTCGTTGCGAGTGTTGGATACGAGCGCTTTGGAAGCGCATACGGTCAATTGGGTCAGGGACTGCACGACATGGACCAGCGGATACGCCACATTGGCGCAAGTAAACAAATGCAAGTCGCTCAGGACGTCCAGACGGTCTAGAATCACCTTCATATCTGAGACCAGCGACTTGTGAAAGTCCACGACGATGGGATTCTTGGTGTGAATGTTATCCACGGCAATCCACGCCTTCAAGAACGGAACTACGCCGTGCACGACCACGTCATAGTTGTCTGTCGTAAGCAACATGTTGCGGCAAAAGTCTAAGGCTTGGCGCAGCGTATCTAGTTGAGTGGAGACCCACCCGGTCTCCAAATCACTGTCCAAGTACAAGGTCTTGGCCAATGCGAGGCCAACTCGGTGATGCTTGGGAGTGGCTTGGGGATCCGTAATTAACTGGACAATCCACTTGAGTGACAAAAGCGACTTGCACTCGAGATGACCGTAGATTCGCTCGTTGGTCGTGCCGTCAGCCACAAGGCACAGGAGGTCGAACACGTAAAGCTCCTTCGGGTACCCGATCAAGAGCGATTTTAGGTCAAAGTCCGAATAGAACAAGTGGTAGCTCGCTTCGTTCTTCCACGTTTCCGACTGAGATTCTCGAAGCATGTGCAAGACGCACTCGCCCGCCGGTTCGTTGTAGTGGGCGTGCTTGAGTAGTGCTTGGAACACCTATTCGACACCAAATGTTTAAACGTGTGGACGTCAACACACATGACGCGACACTTACGTCTGAATATCGATTGTCGACGACTGCGTTGGGTTGGCGAAGCATCTTGAGTACCAAGTACGCCACATCCTTCACCAGGGTGTAATTGTCGTTCACGAGCGGCACCACTAACACCAACAACCGCAAACTGTACTCCTCTGTCAGATGGGCCGTGAAGTTTTGAAGCAAGGAGAGAAGGTCATGCGCCAATGCGGCGCGGTCCTTGACCGCTTGTTCCTTAATCACGCGAAAGTGTAAGTTGCCTTTAGTGATATTGTCGAAGTTGTCCTTGTTGATGAGAAATTTCTTGTAGTACTCCAACTCGAGCGCCAATTCGTCGTTGGAAGGAACGACAAACGCCCCGCGTGCCAGGGCTTCCTCGAGGTATGCAATCGTACGCTCAGGAATTTGAGCGATGCGAAGCAAGCGTTTTAGTGTCGAGTTCGACACGACATTGCGCGTCCACTTTTTGACGCGTTGAATAGCCACCTGGAGTGGATCGCGGGATGACCGCTTGTTCGTCTTGCGACCCTCGTCCTTGATGTTCATGTGCAACCTCTCGACATGGCCATGGTACGTGTGTTCGTTCAAGTCAAACACAACGTGCGCTTCGTGGATAATCTGACAAAGGGCATCGTTGAATTCTCCACCTTGATAAACTTGACAGAGCGGCTTCCCATCACGGAGCCAGGAGAAGTTTGGGGTCGGAAGCACCTCGGATAAAGTAACAAATGCCTCCTGCGCCACCAACGTATCATTGTGAACGAGCAAGCTCGACAAGTACTGGACAATTTCTTTGCCAATGACGATAGTGTCATTCGACATAGCAGCTCTGCATCGAAGGACCTTGCGCATCAAGGCAACGAGTTTCCTTTGGCACACCACGACCTATGAATTGTTCAAGTTTGAGTATTAGATAAGATACACATGAGTGCGTCACGTACATTTGCTACGCCATACACGGTGTTGCAGGACAGATTCAACGGATTCAACGTCAACCGATCAGCGCTGGACTCGAACTTCACCACGCCATCGCATTTCATTCCGGTGGCATAGAGCGACTCGAACAAATTTTTGTAGCCTTCAGGATTAGTACCGCAGTACCCAAGCATGATGACCCGGTCGACGAAGTTAAGCATTTCACGGAGAAATCCAAAGTACGCGACGCTATTTTCCACCACATCGTGCAGCGTCATATCAAGCAGGGTGTATAGGGCCGGCATTTCTTCCTCAAGTGGGTTCTCTCTGTTGATCTTCAAGTCGAGAAACAGGTTGGACAGCTGCACGTTCTCAAGCATGGATGTCGCGGGCAAATACAAATAGTGCAGAAGTTCCAAGTACAGAGTACGAATTTCAAACGGAAGCTTCATGGACAGGATTCCACCAAATAGAACTCCCTTGGGGAATTTTGGCTGGAAATGGCGTCGCACCTTGATATTCTTCTCACACAACGCTGACACGAGCTTGAGTTGATGCACGTACAAAGCAATCCACTCGTCGACAAGGGGAGTCGATTGACCTCGCAATGAGCCGTCCAAGATACACTCGAGAGGAAGGGTCACATGATACGGCTCCTTGCGCACCACAGTTTCAGGTACAAGACCCACAACACCATTGCGGTTGAGGATATTCAACGTGTCTTGTGATTGGACGTCGTACCAGCGAACTCGGATATTGTCGCCGTACAGAAGCGTTTGGATCGCACAAGTGTCCCACTTGGCGACCCACGTGTCAGTGATACTCATTTCGTGGTCGTACAGTTTCTTGGAAATCAAGGCATCTTTGCGCTCGGCCAAGCTCAAGGCAATGAAAAATTGCGCTGTGGTCGTCCAGTTGCCAGGGACTATGTGTTCCGCATTGATTTTGTCCAAGAGATGCGAGACTGCCCCTGAGTTTTTGGCAATCATGTTGGTCATGATGATGCGGGCATCAACATATGCAGTTGCAAACTTGATGTCCAACCCGGTCAAGATCTTGATTTGCCCCAGCCGGTCTCCAAATTGCTCGTGCAAGTACACTTCATTCAGGTCATTGCCGACCACCAACACCCGCATAGCCTTGAAAAAGGTGACCTAGGGGTGGGACGCAGTCAGCCGTGTCCCAAACAATTTGTACGAGTGTCACACCATTAACTGCTCAAAGCCTTGCATCTTGTCCATGCATCGGAAAATTGAAGTGGCGAGGAACATCGCTTCAAGAATTTCAACATCCGAGCACGTTTGTTGCAAAAAATTGACCACTTCGTCAAACTCTTGACCTTCCATCAACGAGTACATTTGTTTGCAGGCCACCATGACGGCTTCAATACTGTGTTGAAACGACTACCACAAAGATAAAACTTAGATATCAAAGAATAGAGGGAGTATGCGTACTGCATGGTTTGTGCCGTTCAAGTACTCCAACGCAGTGAGTGAAAATGCCAAGAACGCTTCTCTCCATACACACACATGGTGCACCTTCCTCGTGAATTCCGCTGAAATGGGCTCTCCCAAAAGCCAGTCACCTGTGTGCTTCCACACCATCTATGGGGCGTTTGGATGAGCAGGTGGGAAACGAAGTGTAGGTCACAACACCGAAAGTATACCTTGTGTTGCGTTGCACCAAGGAACCATTCTTTCGAGCACTTGGGACACGTGTGCGAAAATTGAAACTCATACTCTCGGATGTCGTTCGTCCCGCTACCAACTTGAGGAGAGGTAAATCGATGTTCAACGTGGACTTGTGCCACCGACTCGACCGCCTCAGGGTTTACCAAGGTCGCAGTGATGTGGTCCTTCTTGACGCAAGGGCAAGCGATCGAGAGGAGGAACCGCGATGCAACATGGCGAAGTTGGTACAACACTTCGCCCGTTGTTGACTTGCTGCACATTTCCAAATGAAACACAGAATTTACTTTCGATGCTTGACGCTTGAAGTCCAACCCGTAGGACCGAGGAAGCGGAACTTGCCGCGTACCGGCCCCTGATATCGCGTTGCCGCCGTTCTTCCACACGAATGGCTGAAGGACCATTGGATCGTGGGTTGTATACAGTCCGACTTGCACGGTGGCCTTGACATGATTGTCCAAGAGAAGCACAGGTTTCGGCTTGCGCACCGCTTGTGCCGCCGATATGACGCTTGCACTCACAAGGATCAACGGCGAGTTGGTCACAATGTCGTTGTCAACATTGGCTTTGCCATCGTGGAACTGAAACCACGAGTAACAGGTCGCAAGTTGATCCAGGCAAACCTTTATGCGCAATTGAGATGAGATCGATCGTAAAAATTCAATTTGTCGTATCACTTACGTTAGCCTTGGACGCAGCTATCATTGGGTTGACGCGGAGGTATTGTTGGGACTTGATGTGAAAAAGTTGAATTGTCGTGTTTTCATTCACTATGTCTCTCGACTCAAGGGCTTCTTGCAACTTGCCTTCATTTCGTCGCTTTTCACTGGAGAACAGAGTCGATTAGTCGACCAATATACTTAAGCCATTACCCACCGCTCTTCTTCTGAAAACGCATCAATCGTTTGAAAGTACGGGTGAACTGCGACCGACATGTCGACGTGGTCGTAAGATAACTTGGGGTGAATGCAAAAGATAAAGTCTTCCCACTCGTTGGACGGCTTAGACGGTCGCAAGACTGTGTGGATGAAGCCGTCGCACCCGAGCACCAGGCCATCGTCAATGTTCAAATAAATCAAGTCCCCAATATGTAACGTCCGCCCGACATTCGACGACAACTGCTTTTGCATTGCTGCTAGAGTGGGCTGGACGGGCGGCTCGTTGGACACTCTGAGGCTGTCTTGATGCATTTTAAACAAGTCTTTGCCCAAATCAATGTTTTGATACATCGCCAACGAAATCGCTGAAAACCCGTTCTGCAAGTGGAAGTGAGCAAAAGTCTCAGCTCGTACGGATTGACCTTGTTTCGGGAGTGCAAACTCGCACCATGCTCCACAAGAATCGAGGTTCCAACTGGGTCTTCCTTCAAAATAGACTCCATCAAAGCCGTGCACCCGTTCTACATGCAATGATCACATCACAATGCTGCTCAAAAACAGCCCACCTTGTCCGCGGCCTCAAGTTTAGCACCTCGTTCCAACAGTAACTTCATCACGTCGTGACGCTTAAATTGCGTCGCCACAATCAGCGGAGTGAAACCCTCCTATCGAATAAAAGTCGAGGATTAAAACAGCAAAGAGCTACTTGATAATAATGAGCAATTGTACGTGGTTTGTGGCTTCGATATTGGCATTTTGTTGAATTAAGTATTCGATGACATTCAACGACGATTGCGCGACGGCATCGTTGATAATCGGATCTGCCGAATACACATCCTGGGAAGTGGTTATGCAGTTTAGCACAACAATCCATTAACGCAGCACATCACACACCGAACAAATATTGCCAACGTCAGATCCGGCCTCCACCAAAACCTTGATCACAGGTAAGTCCACTCCTCTGTAAACAGCCTGGTGCAATGCCGTCATGCCACTCTATGCGAACATTATTATTGTCAGCGAAGTGACAAATAGACTCAATTCCTACTTTGTCCTTGATGCTGAGATCAACGTGGAGACTCAAAAGCAAACGAACAATGTCGATCGAGCCGCACGAAGCAGCCAGGATAAGTGGCGTTTGATGATCCTAACATGGTCAGTTTTTTGTGCTCAGCGTTTTAACACGTTTTGCCCAAGATATGTACATACTTCCGTAAGCTCGTTAAGAACGGGCTGGTAATTCAAGAGAATTTCCACAATGGGTAAGTGTCCATATTGGCATGCCAAATGTAACGCCGACTTGCCCTCCTGTGTTGGTCAATTGACTTAGCCACAGGTTGGCAGCATGAACAGCTTACGCTCGTTTTCGACCGTGGGCTGGCCTTTCGGTTGATCAGAAGCTGCACAACGTCAGGCAGACCCCGTTTGACTGCAACGTGCAAAGGAGTTACTTGGTCCTACATGTCTTGAGAAGAAATATCCTTGAAACCTAACACCGACCTCGTCTGCCTTGTCCACATTTGTGATTTTGTTGGACCGGAGTAACATGTCAACCATTTTAAAAGTTTGGTCGCCACCGTAATTAACAGCTTGAAAGAGTGCAGATTCCCCGCTCTACAAACTCGATGGTCAGTTGGATCCTTACACAGTGTGTACCTTATTGACGAGATTAACATCTGCATCGGTGGTGTCCAACAGCAGCTTTGCGTTCTCTAGGCAACCTTGACTCGTTGGGGCTCCAGCCTACAAAAAGGCTTGGTTTCACACATTCGATTAACACGGCAATGTACTGGTATTTCGTCGTCTGAGTACAATTTCTAAGAAACCCCGAAAAGTATGTCAATGGAGAACGATATCTAGTCGCAATTGTAGTACCAAGTCGATGCCACGGACTGCCGCCATCAGCGCAGTGTCTCCGTCCTGCAGTTTTGATGAAAAAAATTCAAGGATAACGCTCGTTTACTTCGTCGGCCGCATTGATATCGAACTTTGCCTGCACCAAAGGCTGAAATATCGAGAGATCGGTGGCCGCAGCCATAACGAAACTGCGCGCGAGAGAAGGACTTTCCAATAGCTTTTGTTGAGAACATAGAGCATGTGAGCCCGAGGGACATAGCGATACTTTAAAGTACTTTTACGCACCGCAGTGTTTCCATTGAGCTGTCTCGCAAGTGTTTCGACTTGTGCCGCATCACGACCCTCGATAGCGGACACGAGTTTCTATCATAGTTCGTTCAAAGCAAGACTCTGACAAGCATATACCTTCTCAAAGTCTCCTGCGTCCATCACTGAAGAATCCTAAGACCTACGACCTACTGCCATGAGCATGACGAACATTGCGGCTGCAGGGCGTGGACGTACTCCCAACGGTGTGTCCGTCTGTGCTGCCCTGGCGAAGTGACTTGTGAGCCTAATCTCGATCCCTCTGTGTCAATTGTTCAAGTTAGATTTGAATCGTTCGAAAAGGCGATTCAAATTATTTCGCATGATAACTTGCTTCTCACAGCCATATGATTAGTATACGAATGCTCTAATGGTCGAAATAGTAAGATTTTGGAAGATAACAATATGTTCTCGTTCCAGTCTTTCTCTGTCAAATGGTGATAGCCTAATTGACGAGGGGATTTGAGTGTCAAGATACTCTATCGCCCGATTCTGACGTTTTGATTGGAGGATTTGAATGAATTGCGGACTCTGCCCATTTTGTCCCCGCGCTCGCGAGGGGCGACAGTCATTTCGTAAGTTGTCAAGGTATGCATGGTACATGCATTGCGACGCGTAGGCGATGCGGCGGAACTTACCGATATGTGCATGTAGCAAGCTTGTCCTGCTTGAAGATGGACGGTCAATCCTTTGAGTCGGTAGGAACACAAAATGTCAAAGTGACATCAGAACTGACACGCTTTGTGCACTTGTAGGACCTCATTGCTGCAGTCGTGGCGCGCAACCTGAACGAAGTAAAGCGTCTTCTAGGTCCCATTGACATCCATAACAAGGTATAACAATGCCAGACAAATAACACTGAACAACGAGTAGGAAATCAAACCCGCACTTGCGCGGTCATTTGTCCAAGCTGCCGGAAGAGATGCGTCCATTGTACACTGGTTCTTGGAACTAAAGTTTGACGTGAATGCGATGGATGAAGATGTATATCTCCTGATTTCTCTTTTGAAGTTATATTGTGCTAACAATTGATTTGAGTAGGGAGACACTGCGTTGATGGTGGCCGCACGTGGTGAAGTCAAAGTGAGTTAAGTCGTTTTGGGGATATTTGCATGCAATCTTGTCTAGAGCTTCAATCAGGATACGACTGAAACGAACATTGGCCATGTAAGTTTAGTGTTTTCTCTCTCGTGTTCTGACTCCTGCAACAGTCCAAACGAGGGGAAAAGACATTTGTGGAAAGCGCGAAAATACTGGCCGAACTTCTGCAACAAAAGCCAAAGCCTGATGTGAATTTGGCAAACAAAGTATGCACAAACATTTATGGAATTGAATTCTCATGTGGTATGCAGGAAGGGCGCACTGCACTGATTCAAGCCGTTGTGTTCTCTGGGGATCACAACATTGTCCAACTACTCTTGAGAGAGAGGTGCGATCCCAATGTGGTGGACGAGGTAGAAATCAAGTCATGGTGACAATTGACAATGGTTCACGCTTATCCTTTGTAGAAACGGCACTCGGCACTTCATTATGCGGCTGCGAAAGGACAAATTCAGACAATGAAGCTTTTGTTGCACGCGACCTGCGACGTCCTCGCAATTACAATGGTAGCTATGTCACAAATCTCAGTCAATTCATGTCACATAGGATGGAGATTCGGTATTGCATAAAGTATGCGAATCGGGCAAACTCGAGGCGGTAAAGACGATTTTGGCGGTGGAAAATGTCGACATTAACGTCGAAAACAAAGTAAGACTTGATTCATGAATACTTGACAAACTCACTTATTAATAGGAAAAACAAACTCCTCTCATGCTGGCCGCAAGCAATGGGTACTTGGACATTGTGCAAGAATTGTTGGTGTGCGGAGCTGATGTTACAAAACGGAATCAGGTGCAGAGCATATCTCTTGGCAAATATCGAAAATAACATGCGATAAATAGATTGGCATGACAGCACTACATTTGGCTATCAGCAATGGCGTTGACATTGAAGTTGTCCAATGCCTCGTCGAAGCCAACTCTGACTTTGAAAATGCTTGCACGGTAAGCTGGTCATCGCTCGGTGCGCATCTTACCACTTACTGCCAGGATGAGTACTCAGCCGAGACGGTGTTGATCACTGCAGTCATTTCGTCAAGCGTATCTGTTGTAAATTACCTTTTGAGCAAAGGTGCAAATATCCACGCCAAGAACAAGGTACTCGTACTCGTTTGTGTAATTTTATGCCGACAATTAGATGTTTACTGCATATCAAACTTTTAGGATGGTCAAACCCCCCTTATTGCAGCCGCAATGCACAACAAAGTCAAAATGATCAAACTACTGTTGGAACACAATGCCGTAGTCGATGAAATGGACAAAGTACGTATATAGGTAGGATTTCGGCGATGTACTAACACAAATAACTGTAGGAGGGCAGTACGGCGTTGATGAAAGCTGTGATCAACCTCAATCATGATGCAACGGAATTGCTGATTGAAAATGGCGCTAATTTGCAGCTTCAAAATAAAGTACAGACACTACATCATATTCACCTCACCGAAAATTTCTTATATATATTTATAGAGTGGTTACACGGCCATTTCGCTGGCAATCTACAAGAAGATGGAGTTCGGGAAAAAATTGTATGTGAAACATCAAGCCAACGTTGTTAAGAGCCTGTCGTCAAACAACATGGCCAAACCATTGCAAGCCCCTCAAGTGTCGTCTTCCTCCCCGGAGCTCTTGCATATTGGAGATTATATCACGCTTAATCTTGGCGCAGACCATGAAATCCTTGGATGCGATGGATTCGTCTGTACGACTTTGAAATCGCCTGTGGCCAATGGCGAATGGGACGATGGCGTGTTTTGCATCCATCCGCAGTTGGCGTATGACCACGTGGATATGACATCGACGAACCATCCATACTATGAAGTCATTGACCCTTATTCCGAACACGAACGGTGCGGTTTTCATGTAGTTACCTTGATTGAAGGTACATGAATAGCGAAAAGAAGAGAAATTCGACGAAATTGGCCCAAATGTTGCATTCGAAAGAAGTTGTTCAACCAGACACAATTGTTCAACTATTTCACGTCAAATCGCAAAAGTACTTGCGAGTGAATCCCATGGCAGATGACAGCATGACGAATGTAAAGCCTTCTCAAAGTTCTCCTTTGAATTTCACCTCGAAATATGTAGGCGTCGCTGGATAATCTCGCGTCCAACTATTCGTGGATTCAATTCTCCCCGGTTGTCAGCCAAGATTTGGTCACGAACGCAGAGGTGCAACTCATGAGCGCATGCATCCCAAAATTGTACAAAGGAAATCGCAAGCCCAAGCTTGTGCATTTGGTGGACAAAATCGACGACATCAAGCTATATGTTGCCCTGCATTGTACATACGATCCGTTGTTGCACCACCCTCTCAGCATTGTGCGAGGGTCCTGCTGGTTTTCTGGAGATGGTTTGCGCCAATTTCCGCTTTCCACATCCGCGTCCTTGACGCTAAAGTCGGAGAGGATGGATGCACTATCAGCTTTTGAATTGCAAAAAGCATCCGATGGAACTTCCTACGAATTGCGCCACGTGGTGTCTCGATTTCTCTTGGGAATTGAGTGTCCCTGTTCAAAGACCGAACAAATCGGGGCGCTTCTGGTGAACTCGTCAGTGACCAGCCGTGTCGCGAAGTTGCAAATTGATTCAAAAGACAAAAACGCGCCAATTGACGAAGAAAACAACCATGACAATTACATGGTCAACAAGCTCTTTCAATTGTCCCACATTTGCAAAGCATGTGGCAACAAATGGTGCCTGAACACTCAAGAGAACAAGGTAATATGTCAACGTCATGTCTCCTCGTAACACTTTCGGTCTCAAATACGGTTTAGGTTGTTTGGAACCGCTTCGAATCTTGGTTTGCTCTTGACCCTATCGAATCTGGATTTATCCAAAAGATAAACCATGTCTGCTCATGGAGAGAGGCGTTCTTGAAGGTTGTTCAAAACGAAATGGACTTAGGAGTTCACCAGGCTACTCAAGAGGTGTCATCGTCATTCCTGCCTCCAGGCTTTGATCTCAAAATGTACCTAGACTTTGCGTCAAAGCATTCAGGATGCTCTTGTTGCAAGCAGACAAGTATGCGAGCTTATGGAAAATCCGTACCTTTTTGGCGTTGCAGAGCGCATTCAACGTATTTGCTCAGAAGTGATATTCTTGGACGCTATGTTTCTTACTGCATCCATGTTTCGCTCTATTTCCCTGGACGACGAAGTGCTGGTACGTTGCCAATGCTTCGAACGGTATCTGTCCCATAATGTCAATTAATTTTACATGTTTAGTCGCATTTCTTCAAAGCCATGCGCCTGTTGGTCGTCGGGAACGAATCGTTTGAAGCTTACCTTGTTGAGCAATTCGAACATCCCATTGGAAAAATCAAGATTTTGTCTGGCTTGGACATTAAATATGCTTCGAAATACGTGGATGCAAGAACGATCTTGACAAGCATGATCGGAAAAAACACTCGTACTGTGGCGTATCTACTGGAAGCTATAAACACGGACACTCAACTCGACACGTTCATCTGGACGAACAAGGCGCAGTTCTTGATCTCCCTCAGTAACGCCAGCCGAAGTGACCCCCTCATCTCGTACAAACTCTACAATCATGAAATCGCAATTGCAAAAATGTGGCTCAAGAACTGGGACACTATGGCGGCGAAATCGTATACCAAGGATGGTGAAGTATGGGTTCGTTGGAATGACTCGTGCTCTGGAAGAAAAGAATCGAAGAATCTACTCAATCGCTCGCGAGCAATTTCAATGGGAACCTTGCGCGTCGTGTCGGACGATACGTCCATTGCAATTCCACTTCAAGACATTGTTAATGCCTTCGAGAGAACTACCGTGGCCAATGATGCTATCAATTCGTGGATGATCTCGTATCTCCATCACCTCAAGCTTGTTTCAGCTCTGTGCAGAAACAATGCTGATACACGACCTCTCTTTCGCGACCACTTCCCCCCTGAACTTCTGATGGATGGCGCGTGCAACGATGGATTGTCATTCCCTATCCGTTCCTTGTATCTCGAACTTTTCGAACTTTTGTGCGTGCCAGCGTATCAAGTCCCAGAATGTGTGCAATTGACAACTCTCTACTTGGACGTCCGCGAACAGCAATCGCAGCTGACGCTTGGTCAATTCAAACGACTGGATATGCTCATCCAGTCCAAACTCGTGCCACCGACGAAGCAAGAAACGCCTGCCATGTTTGGATTTATTGAACGGCTTTTAATTACGATGGAAACATTGATCAACGGGGGATTCTATACATCCGAAAAGGGGAAGTGTGCCAAAGCCATCGAAGTGTTGTATTCAGTTGCTATGGCATGGGATGACGAGGACCTCAAGTTCGACATTTCTCCACAACGTGAAGATGACCCATTCAACTTATTGTCCCAACAATCGACTGGGACGTCGTCAGTACGTTGCAATTGTGGAGTTATTTTGTTGAGAATGTTTGTAGGTGATTTTATGCCTTCGCCGATTAATTCCACTGGCACGAAAATTGACACGGTTTTCCATCGTTGCGAAATCTCAAAAAGGCTTGAAACCTGACTTCAAACAGCCCATCGTGCATTTCTTGTCGCGCCTCCTCAACCACGATGATAAAGTTGTCGCTCAAGAAGCGTTTATGACGTTATCCGAGCTCCTCCCGGATCATTCGTTTCCTTGGCTAGACAACGACAAGCTGTTGTGTTCAACACTAAAAACTTTGGACCATCCCAAACTGCTGGAAGTATTTTCAGATGCGAACTTGATTTTCAATGGCGGTGCACATGTCGTCCACGGAAATGTTGAAGTAAGAGGCAAGTCAGAAGACTCGGAAACAGCCCGAAAGAAGGCCAAGTCGCCTAAATCTGGTTTACAGCGTGCTGCGCAGAAGATCAACCAATGGATGTCTGAATTTGCGAAGACTAACTTCGTCTTTCTACGTTTGGCGAATGTCCCAAGTCGTATCATTGCTTACATTGAAGACTCCCTTGCCAAGAACATGTTCGTTGTCCCAACCAATGATATCCTCGCCTCGGAATGGCGGTACTACTTGACTACTGTTGATCGCATCGATCTGAGTGACAACGAATCGCTGTTTTTGTTTCGCCAGTCAAAGGAAAAGATTCTGGAAGACAGAGTGGCGTTGATTGACTCGATGTTGGAGGTCATTCACCGACTTGCTCCCTACTTGACGGGGGATTTGTGCGTCGCTCTGTTGAACGTGATGGTACCGTTGCTCCACGCACGATCTAGCTTGGTCGGAAGGGTGTCCAAAGTTGTAACTACTTTGCTCAAGCAAGCGTATGTCGATGTGGATGGTCGGTTTACAAAGGTACAAGCAACCACTGGTATCTATCTGCCAGTTCCATGATCAATTTGTTCATAGATCTTTAACGCTCTGCTACATCATGTGGTCAATAGCGACGATGCGGGTCAATGTGTGCTGCGGATGCTTCGTCAATCCAACAGTGACGAATGGAAACGTGAAACGATGGTTTTTCTCTTCCACTCCAACTTTGACCTAAGTTCAGTACCAAGGCTACCAACGTACCACATCTTTGAAATCATCTGCATTGTGGCCAATGGCTCGACGAATGAGAGTATCTACGGCCATCTCGAAAGCAAGGCATTGTTGCCCCTCGACTGGATGGTGAGTTTGCTGTCGCATGCCACCGATTCAGGTGATGCACAACGGGCAAGTCTCCAGTTGATCAAGACCATGTACTTTGAAAGTGATGTTGAAACAGCATGGATGAACACCGAATTGCCTAAAACGATCGACGCGTTTCAATATTGCCTGCGACACTTGGAAAGCAACGTCAATGAATCCGTCTTGCTTATTGGGATCTTGCCGTTTGTGCGCGCCTGGAATGCATTGTCCATCAAGTACAGGGCCACTAATGCGGCAGTCCGTGAATTTCACGTGGCAATTGGTCCAATCCTGAAAAAGATCGCTGCATTGCTCAAGGATGTAGCATCCAAACATCACTTTCATTGTTCGAATGCCGAACAACGTTTGGACAACATGATGAAACGTTTAGAAGTTCCCTCATCGTGCTCCAACATGCTTCAAGTGACGTTGGCATTCAGGGAAATCAAATACATGTACGAGGACCCTCGATTTGCCACACCGGTAATCAGTGAAATGGACCCAAATCTCAAACCTTGCAAATCCCAATTCTACAAAGAAGCTGGAAAGCTCTTGGTCGACAACATGGCGCCATACTTGCTCTACAATGATGCGCACAAGCGAATTCCGTATGCTGTTCTCCTGTCGACGAAGAAGATCCCCCATGCCACCGCGGACGATGACCCTGACTTTCGTCATTTGAAAGCTGTCGCGAAATACTTGATCCAAATGCAGACCACTCGCGTTCAGCCAGATTTGTTGGCACTGATCATGGAGCAGCAAGAGCTGAACGACGTCAAGACAACAACCAAGACATTGTCATGGCCGAAAACGTATCTGCAAAAGCAAATAAAGTTGCCAGGGTCCAACCCAACGACGAAACTCAACGAGCGCAAGTTCAACGGAAAGAACTATTACACATTGGAAATGCCCGGCGAAGACGACGAAGAAGAGGACGTCAATGCGGTAGAAGTGCATGATTCACTGATCCATATTGCGTACAAAAAGTGGACGAGCAAGGCCGAGCCTTTGGATATGCAAACGCTCATGGAGTCTCTTGTTCGACTCATCACTCTATCGTCGTCGGCTTCCGCGTTGGGCCTTCGTGTCTTCATCCAGTCGTTAGCTTCAAAACGGGAAATTGCTGAAGATGTCCACGTTGACGACGCCAAGTTCCTGTTGCACGCGAGGCTCGAGTGGAAAAAGATGATCTCCACCGCTGTCAAGGCAAACGCGACATCTCTCGTGTTCTGGTGTGTGGGGGAAAGCTTGAAGGAGTCTATGAGCCCGATGAAAAGTCGACTGGCCATGGATTTGATCTCGGAATTGCTGGCGGATGGGTTCAAGGAAGGCCAAGACGCATTGTTTAACGATTATGATGCTCTCGACGACACCAAGAAAGTGCACTTGTTCCAATTCTTGACGTCACACGTCGGTGGCATTTCGCACGAAGTCACTGTCGTGACACTCAAGTTGTTCCAACAGTTGTGTGAAGGACACCACGCAAACTGGCAGCATGCTATGCGTAGTAGCCGCTTCAGCCGCAGTGTTATCGATACCGTCATCAACCTCATGTCACGCATTTGCAACCAAGCTGAAGGGATGTTTTCGCTGGCAGCTATTGAGATTCTGACCAGTGCACTGGTGTTTTTGAGCGAAGTGTGTCAAGGCCCGTGCCTGGACAATCAGCAATATCTCGTTGAGTCTGTCGTCCCTCGTCTGTGCGCCGACTTAAGTTTGGGAAAGATTCAATGTGAAAACGGCAAATACCCGCTTCCCCTGTCGCAACTGAAGCACCGGGCAAATGAGCTATTGCTGTCGCTCGGTGAAGGTCGAACGGACAACCTCGTTCACAATCACTTGGCCGAGCTGCTGCGTCCGCAATTGTTACTCGATGTGATTTCAGGAAATCGATCCCAGATTAAGGTGAGTGCTCTGCCTTGTTGAGAACAGATCATTTCCTAACCCATCTCTATAGGTTTTGCGAAAGGGGACAAAAGATTTAGCTTTGGCTCAGGCGTACTTCACTGAGACGATTGAACTATTGCGTGTGGTGTATTCGCTCTTGTCAAAAGCCACCGCAAGTGAAAACGACATGTTGACCCAGTTTTCCAAGCACTGGGACGAAATAAAGCTGGACAACGAAAACGTGGAATATTTTGCCAAACAAGTCATCAGTGTCGAGATTGTCCGAGGCGATTCCGCCATCCGAGTGTACTTCCCTCAGCCTAAAGAAGCCAAGTACCTTCGCAAACCCGAAAAGAGACGCTTACTCGATATCATGAACCTCGGCGAAGATAATGCGTTAGCTGCATTTACTTCCACGGACGCTCGGTGTGTACTTCATTTATATGACAACGCCATCTTATTCGTTGTTTGGAATGTGTGTAGAAACCTTGCCGAAGAGCTGCGCGCGCGACACGTGCTTGCTTCCAATGTCGAGTACGCCTGGATGAATGAGTGGCAGACAATGCTTCGATGGTGGATGTTTATTGTCGGCTTCTATATCAACTTTGTGATGGTGCTCGGGCTGGCGATCAACCCCGACACTGCAGAGCCGGTCGTTCACATCTGGGTACGATGCATGAATGTGCATTCATCGCATCACTTGGTCCTCGTTAGATTGAATGGTTCATATCAGTCCTCGGAGGCGTGTTTTGTATCTTGTGCAGCAGTTTGTGGCTGTACAACGTGATCACTGAAACTACGTTTTCGTATGCGCGACAATTGCTTCGACCTAGTAAACTTCGGCGCATGTCCAGAAGCGACATCAAACTCGAAATTTGGGATGCTGTTGGATCCGCTGGGTACACTATTGGTATGATTAAATCCAATATTTGCAAATTTTCCTAATATTGTACTTCTAGTCGGGTGGTTGGCGATTTTCGCTGTAATCATCATGGAGTATGGTTTCGACGACGACGTTACGTTTGTGATTTTGAAAGTGTCGGGGGCGTACATTGCAGTCTTGATTGTGCTTTCGCTTCGCAAAATTGGCGACATTTATCACTTTTCTTATATCGAAGGCGAAAAAGTCAAGAGTTCGGATGGCCTTGGCTCGAACATGCTGTTCTGGTTCAACGCGATCATTGACACGGTTACTCGGGGCAACTTTTACGTGTTTACCACGTACACGCTTTGTGCCTTCATGGGCCTTGCTCACGATTCTGGATACTCGTGTTTCTTGTGGTATGGGCTCCCTTTGCTTGACATCCTAGCCATCAACGCACGGCTGTCCAACATCGTAGGTATTCATCTCTACTTCTCTAGATTGACTATCGTATCGTAGTTGAAAGCAGTCACGTCAAACGTTGCCCCGCTCTCGGTGACTCTGGCGTTTGGAGCGATTGTGATTTACTTGTTTTCGCTCATCGGGTTTTTCCGGTACCAGGATTTGATGACCGACAGCGCGTCGGTGCTCCAGTGTTCGTCCCTGATGCAATGCTACTTTACGTTCATCCACTATGGCTTGCTCAGTGGCGGTGGTATTGGCGACTACATCTCCAACACGCTATCGCACCCTCTGGATTACAACTCCGGCACGATGTTCCACGAGCGTCTCATGTTTGACTTGGCGTTTTACATATTCATTCTGGTGCTGTTGATCAACTTGATCATGGGTATCATCATCGATTCGTTCACGTCGTTACGTGAGTCGTCCGAACGCAAGCTCGAAATTGAAATGAACACGTGTCTTGTGTGCAACGACGCGAAAGACGACATCGAGTACCGAGGAGTCCTCGGAGGGCTCACGAACAACTTCAAACGCCATACGGAAGAAGAGCACAACCTATGGAATTACCTGTTCTTCATCATGTACTTGGACTCAAAGCCATCCACGAGCATGAACGGGACGGAATCGTTTGCGTACCAAAAGCTTCTCGCCAAGGACATGTCCTGGCTCCCCAAGCGTAAGGGCCTTCCTACGGAAAAGGCTGTCGAAGGTATAGTACAATGAGCCAACGAATGAATACATTTGGTACATGTTGACTGCTTTGAGTTATTTCGCTCATAGTTTTCATTACAACGTCATTGTTTTCTGTTAAAAATGGCTCTTGCAGAGCATACAAGCTAGGACTTC
This sequence comes from Aphanomyces invadans, assembly GCF_000520115.1. Taxonomy (NCBI): domain Eukaryota; phylum Oomycota; class Saprolegniomycetes; order Saprolegniales; family Verrucalvaceae; genus Aphanomyces; species Aphanomyces invadans. The sequence goes on from NW_008580153.1 coordinate 1,036,956, forward strand.
GATTTTCGATCTTCGACCAAAGCTACAGGGGCTATTCCATTTCTCCACGCAATCATTTCATCTGCGCTGGACGCTTGCAATTGCCATGTGATTGGAGCCTTCTCCACCAAACTTGTCACGCGAAACGAAAAAGGAAACAGGGCGTCTTTGTCGATCGCGACCGTGCATTTGGATATGTCGAGTACCCCGATGATGTCCCTCTTGGCGAATGTCTTGTAGCAATACAGTAACGGGCGCTGAAGCACAAACCACCGACGATTCCACAATGACGACGCTGACATACTGAGCATGAGGTACCCGCTCAATTCGCCCGCGAACGGGTCCAAATGGGACGGATAGGTAATTGTATGAGTCATGTGGTGTTTGAATGCATTCGTCGCTGGTTGATTCATCTCAACCCCAGACATGACGTGGACCGCGGCGCCTTGCCTGGTCGCGCTTGCAATCGTCCACTCTCCTGACACTTGGGACAGCACAAATTCCAATCCAGGAGAAGTGTTCACTCGAAGCAAGCCTTCTTCGCCGTGCAGAGCTGCTTCAGTTGCAACCTGCTGTCGATATCGTTCGAGGTTGAACGCTGCGTGCAACCTTTCCATGCCTTTTCCGTAATGATCCAGCAGTTTTTCCGCGACAACCTCATGCGGAGGAGTCATATCTTGGCCAACATCCACGGAGAACCAGTGTCCCAAGCGATGCATGCGACTTACTTGCTCACGAGCCCACCACGCCGTCTCCTTTTTCATCTTTACCAGCACCTTGGCCGTAAACTTCGTCGATAGCACCACTGGCACACATGATAAGGTAGTTTCGAGGGCCAACGCAATGCGATACACGCGGCGCTGGCCTCGCATGTCAACTGTTTCACGAGCGTTGCCGTCCCACTTCATCACGGACACGACCGACCGCGCTTCTCTATCGACTTGAACAGGGCCTCGAAGCGGTAAGGTTATCCACGCTGCCCAGTCTTCACTCGATGGCCTTGGCGACTACAATGATCAACCCATATTGAGACCATCACTAAAAGTCTTGCAAACCAAATCGGCGTACTTCTTTTGCTCCAAAGCGTTTGAAGAATCCTCCAAGCGTTGCCGACCCCAAGGCCGAAGCCGCTTCGAACTGTGACACGCTTTTCGAGTGTCCAATGGCTTGTTGGGGGGAAATGCGAATGTGAGCAATCGAGCCAATGCAAAATGGCTGTTGGTCCGCTTGCACGACTCGAACAACCAGCCGCCTCGACGTGTATTGTGATAGTCGCAACGTTCCGTCCTCCTTCACCGTCACAGGCGCGTACAACCCATCGGGCATGCGCTCTTCGACATCGACGGACACAAACACGTCGACTTTGGACTGCCGCCTTCGGCTGGGAGGAGTTGCGCTACTTGGTTCAGACAGGTACGACAGCACGGACGACGGCGACGATTGCACGGACGGTGGTGACGCGGGGACTTTACCCCAGCCCCACACGTCCAAGGTCAAGAATTGATCACGAAAAACCTCGATGAGAGGCTGACGTTTCGGGGCATGAACGTTGAACGACATTCGATGAGCTAATGCAAATACCCCCGTGGAGCTTGTTGCTTTCGGCGTGGCTCTAGCGTATAAACGGCAGGACTGAGAAACACCAACGTTTTTCGTAGGCAGATAATACGCACCCCTGATTGGAACGAGGAACACCCCACCCGTAATACGAAATGTACACTCCTTCGGGAGACTGGACCGTGTGGAATCGCAGTTCCTTCCACGACACTTTGATCGTATGTTGGACCAAGTCTGGGCTTTTTGGTACTGCTTTGTAAATTTCCGTCACGAGCTCCAGCGTTATGGACGCCATGTGCAAGCCAACGGGGTCGAAAACCGTGATCACTCTGTCGATGGTAGGGCACGACGTCGGTACCACGCTTGATAAGTCTAAGGCAACATATAGTCGCGCTTGGCCCATCGATCGCATAGTATTTGATCGGATCTGGAAAAACGGGTCCCCTGGGTCATTCTTAAAACACGTCGCCAAAGGTGGAATTTCCACGGTCAGATGGGGGGATTGATTTGTTTTCTGTGCTGGATCTGCCGTCGGTGGTGTCTCTTCGTGGCAGGTATTTTCGACTTCTTGAGTATTTCCTTCGGCTTCCTTTTCAACTGGGTCGTCCACTTCACCCGTTGGGGGAGCGCACACAGCAGGAAGACCCAACATAGAGATCAACGTCTCCTTTTCTATCAGGTCTGCGTTGTACGCGCGCAACGTTTGTAGTCGCTCCAGAAACAATGGTCGCTCCCACGTAATCCCAGCGGTTTTTCCATCGACAGACAGAATGGACACGTCGCTTGTCGCCTCGCGCTGGAATCGATACGGAATATCTGCTTGAATGCACAAGGCATTCGCTTCTACGACCAGATTCATTTAGCGCGTACCGAACATGATTCTTGCAAGTCGAACCTTCTATTTGAGTATCAGTCTTGGCCGTGTGGCGTCGACTAAGAGCCTCCGAAGGAACTAATGATGACGATTACTGGATTGAACCGAAATGAAGAGCTTTGCTGTCGTACCAAAGACACGAAATGCATGCGAGGCGCCTAGTTGAATGCGGTCTCTGTGCTTGAGCGGTGTAAAGTTTTCAATCGGCGCACCTGCACACGTCCGCATAGTCAACGATTTTACTTGATGAAGTATTTCTTTGACACTGCACCATTGACGAGGACGAGGGCCGATGGGGACGGCTCGAGCGTGATAAAACCGTTGTCGTTGAGGATTTTTATGTGGACTGGAAGCAGAGATGCAGCGTCGTGTGTCAGATGGATTAGATGCACAGAAGGATTCGCGGCTTCGTTGAGGACCTAGTCATGTGGGTCGATGCAAATAAACTAGCGAAAAGAGCAAAACGAGAATTCGTACCACACCCTCTAAAAATGAGTCTCGATGTAGCGATCGCGGAGATCCCGTCACGGCGGACTCCCCTAGTACCACCGTCGGGTCAGCCCCAAGAACGGTCAGGCCAGGCTCCAGCGCGTAAGCCAACGGTTCATTTTCGAGCAAGTCTTCCTCCAAATTGATCAAACTTGGGTGCGCGATTGGCAATTGCAGACACTTTTCCTGCCGCTTCGCATCCCGCTGGAGCTGACCGAGCATTTCTTCACGCTCCAACAAGGATTTGACAAGACCAGCACTGGTTTCGGAACTACGTCGGCGCATGGTGCCCATGAGCTGCCCCTTGAGGTCCTCGATTTGTTGGCGCAGTTGCCGAATGATGGCCGCGTTTTCGTCTTCGTTCACGACAGCCCGATTCACGATTTTCTTCGCCGACTCGGCGTACCGCAGTGTGCTTAGAGTTTCATCGTAATTTTCCGACGCCGGGCTCACCATCGCGAGCATCGTTGTCTTTCAAGTAGAATCAGAATGAGTCGCGACACGTTCAAACTCTTGGCTACCTTTGCATTCCCGCCCAACGATTCCTTCAATAGCCACGTGAGTGTGCTGTCGCGATATGGGATGCGCTCCTTGGCCCCCAGCGACGAAATCACTCGCCCCAGCGTGAACAAGCTCTTGTTGATCATCGATGCTTCTTTAAGACGTTCTCCGGACGTGCCGGACGTGTCGCTTCGCTCGGATCCGGCTAAATCCACCAAACAAATCTTGGATGTCTACAGCCGCCCCAACGAGTCACTCCCTCTGCGTTATGCATTTGCACACACCTTTTCATGGGCACTCAACGTAATGGGGTCCACTCGTGTCTGTAAATTGTCAGAGTTGTTGTGACAGCCAATTTGGCTTACTTGGGTGAACATGATGGTAAAAATTGCATGCGATCGAGACGAAGTGGGGTTCATGAGCGTCGCAGCGACCGTTCGCAGTTTTTGCCCGGCAACCAGTTCTTCTTCGATCTACGGCCGTGAAATCGACGATTCAGCCATCGATCGATCCATCGCACACCTCGTCCATGGGGTCTTCACAGGCGATGCAGTGGAGCAACGTGCACCTACCTCTGCATACGAACCAACCGGCCGCGTGATCAATCCCTCCACGAACGGACCATGCACAGGATGTTCGCGGATCTTGAGTGGTCGGGACGAACACTCGACGTCGACTGCTGACAGCGGCTGCGATCCTGGTCGATGCAGTGGTGCCTTGGAGTCATCCAATAGATCCTTGACCTTTTCCTTGTAAATTTCGCAGTAGTTCATCTACCATCGGCAATCGCATGAGGAACGTTGTGTTTCCGCAAAACCATCGTACATGAACGCTGTAAATGGTCTTGTGCTGGTCATCGGAGCAGCTGTCCTTGGCCCGCGCCTTGTCGATTGCGTCGAAGAGAGCTTCGCATATGCGCGGAATGAGACCTTTGCCGTTCTCCGACTTGTCGCCCACCATGGTGTACGTCTTACCGCTGCCCGTCTATCCCAAGCCACGTCAGAAGCCACATCAGATGAAGCAAATTCGGTCGCGATAGAACCTGTCCATAGGCAAACACACTGCAGTTGAACCCGTCGAACGCGTTCGCGACGATGTCCCGCCCGATCTCCTCAAACAGCGCAACCTGGACACGGTCGTCATTCCCTGTGGACAGCGCATTGCCGTAGCAATGGTCGAAAACAAAAGTTCGCGGTGGATTCGTGTCATTGTCGATGTCTTCGCAGGTGGATGGTTGTCGCACATGCACCGAGTTCTTGGTAACTTCCACCACGGGACCTCGTCCCGACGACTTCTCCTTCTGGCTAAGCGGCCGCACACGAACCACCACGCGGATCGCACATGACGATGCCGTAGTGGGCAAAGCGTGTGATGCATCTGGCTCCATATTGGTGCTTTACCAGTGTGACGCTGCGTCCTCTGACCCGCCGACAATGCCGGCCTCGCAACTCGAACCGTGCCAGCCACAGTGGACCAGAATGTTGGTCATCGACCACCAGCACCATACAAATGGCAAGGTGTTTTCTGTCGCGCGCGACCCCTCGTGTCATCGACACCGCGGTGCCAAGCGGACGCCCCACTCTCCTGCTCTTCCACTCCTCGCTTGGGTGACACAGCCCTAATCGGGTAGTCAACCGTGCTATCGTGGCCGCCAACGTGGCGACAGCTCAACTTGACTTCGATTAAAGCTAAGCACACCTTCTGCACACCAGCAAGAAGCGAGCACCATCCTCAGCCGTCTCAAAGGAGCAACACTGGAATAACGTTACTGTGTAGTTCCACCCGCGCTACTTCACTGCCTCGATAACTGCATGCCAATCGGTGTCCCGGCCAACATGCACACGAGGATTCACTCGCAGCACATATGTGTATGGATCCTTAGCCCGCTACATGAATGAAGTCTTCATCTTCGAGTGCATCCTCAGCCTCTTGCAGCGACGTGAGGTACTGAATCACGTTGGTGTACCCGTAGTCATCGGCTTGTTCGTAGGCGGCGCCAGTGAACCCTTCGTCCCGATTCTCGACAAGCCACTGCACGGTGTCCAAGTACCCGTTGCCAGCAGCTCGATCGATTGCGTTCACAGTGCACCCTGTCCATCCCATGTCACAACTTGATGTTGGCACCATGGCAGTCGTACCTTCGTGGCGATGTTTGTGCAAAAATTGCACAACTTTCAAATGGCCACTTCGCGCTGCCCGATCCATGGCCTCTGTCGTGCACCCCTCGGACCGATTCCAGTGCAGCCACTCAACCACCTACCACTTCATCAGTCCGCCATTGCTTTCTCACACAAATGCACCGAAACCCACGTCAAGATGCCCGCTTTCGGCCGCCCCATCCATCGCATGCTCCGTACAACCCTCTGATCGATGGAAATGCAGCCACTGGACAACATTTAAATGGCCTTGAAATGCCGCCGCATCCATTGCTTCTGTCGTGCACCCCTCCGTGCGCTGCTCGTGCAAGAACTGAACAACGTCGAGGTGGCCGTTTTCCGCAGCATAGTCCATCGCACACGTCGTGCAGTGCTGGTGGGCGTCAAAGTGAAGCCATCGCACAACATCCAAGTGACCTTTGGACGCAGCCTTGTCCATGGCTTCGGTCGTGCATCCTTCGTTTCGATGGCGGAACAGCCATGCCACAACGTCGAGATGGCCATTTTCTGCGGCGCCATCGATCGCGGCCGTGGTGCAACCCTCTCGTCGGTACTGATGTAGAAACTTCACAACTTCCAAATGACCATTGCGAGCCGCATGGTTCATCGCGTCGTACGTGCAGCCTTCCGAACGAAATTCGTGCAGATATTGCACCATCTACAACAGCAGATGCTTGAGCTCCCCTTCCCACAACCCGACGCTTACTTCCAAGTGGCCGTTCTCGGCGGCAACGTCCATGGCCATTGTCGAGCATCCTTCTGTGCGGTGGGCTGCCAGCCACTTGAACGTTTCCAAGTAGCCGTTTCCCACCGCCGAGTCCATGGCGTAGGTAGTGCAGGGGTACCCAGTGGCATGCAGCCACTGAACGACCGCGAGCCGGCCCTTGGACGCCGCAATATCGAGCGGCCCGAGCATCACCTTGTCTTCCACGACGTCGTGATCCAAATGTGCTCGGTCGAAATGGTCTTCGTCAATAAATTCCAGGTCGGGGATGTATGGCAACTCGGTCGCAAACGCAGTCTCATCAAACTCCTCTTCGTACGCATCATCCCCGCCAAACAAGTCCTCCAAGACACTTGCTTTCGAAGCTGCTGCACTTTCGTCGAACTCGCTGTCGCTGGCCTTGAACAGAGCCGCGTTCTCGTCCTTGTGTTCATGCAGCCATTGCACGCAAGCCAAGTGGCCGTACCCCGCCGCTTCGTTCATCGCCATGATCGTCCATCCCTCCGACGTGTGCTCATGCAGGTACTCCAGCATATCGACGTGGCCATGTCGGGCCGCACTGTCCATAGCGTGGACACTGCAACCCTCCCTTCTGTTGGTCAGCAACCACTCGACCTTTGAATTCCACGTCAGACGATTCAAGCTTCGGAAGTGACACACATACCACATGGAGATGCCCACCAGACGCAGCGTTATCCACGGCACCAGCACTGCACCCTTCCGTACGATTCGCATGCAACCACTGGACTACTTCCAGTCGGCCGTGGTTTGCCGCCCAGTCCATCGCCCGAAATGTACATCCTCGATCGTGGTGGTTGTGCAGCCACTTGAGAAGCTCCATGTGACCGTTGCACGCTGCCCAGTCCATGGCGTTGGTGGTACAAGCGAGTTCGAGGCCTTCGCGCATTCGAGTCTGCAAGATGTACAGGTGACCCGCATACGCTGCGTGGTCTGCGCTGGTCCAGTGCTTGAACTCAAGACCATTGCTATAGGCGTTAATGAGCAGGTAGAGACCTGGGTCGGTCAGCACTCGAAGCGTCGATTGCTGCGTCGCGGACGTCATTTGGATTATATGGTGCTAGTCGTCTTAATCGCCGCTAATTGCCGAGGAAACGAACATTGCGTCGTTCGATGAGGTCTTTCTCGACCACGAGCGAGTGTCCGGATAATGTGAATATTAACCGGTACCCACTGTCTTGTTATCCGGAATGCCACGTGATATTGAACGGCCGTTTCATTGAGGGATATATATAGACACTAACATTTTAGCCAATAAGATGACGTCAAAAACTGCTGCGGCGGCCTTTTTAGATCACAGTTTAACTTGGATAAATTATGGATTAATATCTTACGAGTAAAAGAAACCCAATTTGAGTTTCTTGCCATGCCTGCAACCGAGAATGCCACGGCGGCGGCGGGGGCCCCGCCGCCGCCAAACATGTACTTCCGCAGCGTGGATGGGTTCTTTGCATATGAAGCAACACACACGGAAGACCTGCTGCGAAGCCAAACGCCACACTTATTTGAGCGGTACCATCGCATCCCCACGAATTGGCAGACGTTTATGCAGAGCATATCTTCCCTCGCCGTCGAAGCCTACGATGTTAAAGTGCTCTATTTCATCCGACATGCTGAAGGCCATCATAATGCAGCAGAAAAACACCACGGCACGCCGATATGGGATGCTTCAGTTTCCAAGGATGACGCCTACTTGGACGCGGAGTTGAATGAAGCTGGTGTCAGAGATGCATCTAGACGATCCGTGTATATGCGCATGGAACTCGACGCGGGGATGCCCCTCGATCGCATCCTCGTGTCGCCGCTGACCCGGACTGTCCAAACAGCCAACCTCTACTTTAATCTCACCTCGTCAACATCGATCAAGTCGCCAAGAACACAATTGCCTGTCCTAGCCATCGAATCGGCGCGGGAGACGCTCGGAGTCCACACTTGCGACAAACGACGGCCGACGACGGAACTTATCCGAGACTTTCCTCACGTTGACTGGAGTCTCATCGAGTCACCCCACGACGACTTGTGGCACCCACATCACCGCGAGACCTCAGAGGAAATCCACACGCGATGCCACGAGTTCCTCGAAGACGTTTTTCACACAGTGCCTGACACATACTTGGCGGTGGTGTCCCATGGAGGCTTCATTCGGGCGTGCATGGGAGTTCTCGGCATGCCAAGCTACAAACCGATCAACTGCGAGGTCGTGCCCGTAGTTGTAGTCATGAACTCGTCACTGCCGCAAACCAACCCGTCATCCGCCAGCCTCACCACCGTCGACGACGATCTGCTCGGTGCGTCTCCATTGCTTCTGGCTGTTGCCGTAGTGGTCATCGCGCACTGGGTCAAATGCTTCAAGTGCGCATTTCGGCAATTCAACACTGGACTTTCTTAAGACTGCCGTCCAATCATTTACTTATTCCCTCAAATGGCCATTGCTGCATTATCCTGCAGTGTCCAACTCGGTGGAGGTCGTGCTGTGCTAGGAGATGGTTACGTCGTAAGGGACGACTTCTGGAGAGGTGCTGTGGTTGCCATGCACATCCAGAACGACGGGCACGAGTTCGCAGTTGCCCACGCGGTATTCAGGCATGTGAAGTACCCTAAGACATGCCGTGATAAAGCCGACGTGCGACACCACCGCGATGAAAGTGTCGGGGACGTCTGCATGCAACTGACGAAGGAAGGCCACGGCGCGTGCTTGGATATCGTCAAGAGATTCCCGCGTGTCCGATCGCCACAGTTTGTCAGCATCGTCTTGAATGTGTGAAAAGTCGACGGATGGAAACAGTGGTGCCAGCAATGAGATCGGGCTCCGTTTGTCGCACGTGTGCATGCCGATGGTTTCCCGACACAATTCCATCGCCACGAACGGGACGTGACCGATTTGTCGCCGGAAAATCGATGTCGCGGTCTGCAGTGTCCGCCGCATGGGAGAAACGATGATCTTTTGCAGCGGCATGCCACGGTCGATCTCGGCTTCGACGCGACCGGCGGTCACGACGGCTGCAGCTTCACCTTTGGCTGTAAGTAAGGCATCCAAGTACGTATCTGTGCAGGCAATGTCTCGAAACCACACGTCGGCTCCATATCGAACCTTTGCCGCATTGTGTTCGCCTTCGGCGTGTCGAATGAAGTAAATCACCTTGACAGGTGGTGTGGAGCTTTCAATCGCCTTCGTAAACAGTGCCCAGGATTCAGCAGACCGGTGGAAGTGTTCAAAGATGCTGTTGTCTGCGTCGGGAGTGGAGTGGTACGTGAAGTGGCCTTGCGCGATATGGAAGCCTCCTTGAAGGGCGGTGTCACGTGCTCCCACCGCGTCGGCGACGCGTGCCGTCGACATACCTTCTGCCACCACCATCACAAAGAGTATGCGGCACGCAAAAATAGAGCTTCCTTGTCGAAGGAAGACAGGAGAAACGACATAATGAAATCAAGTACTTCCACCCTCAAACTTACACTTAATCGTACTCTACGACCAACCTGGTTGTTGGAATTTTCCGCACGATTGTACTTTAACCATGAAGAAATTCTGCTAAGGGCATCCCGCAGCAGATGACTTCACAGGTGGTGCTCTAGGGAATCCCTCGGTCTAATCGAACTCCTTAAGTGTAGCTCGTGCATGGCCTGCATAGTAATGTTTAAACATGAGATCATGCATATCTTGGTTGTGACATTGCGTCGATTTTGGCGTTGAAAAAGATTTGTGAAACTGTCACCACATTTTTTTGCACAGGTCAACTAGATGGCGGCATCGCAAGTGGGCCAGTAGCGGCAAGCGTGACGATCGCGAATGCGGTCCACAGAGCTGAGGACACAACCTTAGCAAACGACGCACATTCCATGGTCCGTGTGGAGTGAACTGGGCTTGAGCTGCGACGAACGCGTTGTGTGGGCGTGTGACTAGGTTGTACTTGAAGGTGCTCGTTCAAGTCATCATCGAATGCACGAAGATGGATTTATGTATGCACGTCGTAGCTTAGGCGACGCTGTACATCTCCGTAGACCACGGCGCCGTTGTCGCGTCAAATCCATTCTTCAATGCCTCATGACCGTCGACTTCAGGTTCTTCCTGGTTGTCGCTCGCTCCGAGGACTTGAGTTTTTGACGACTTCTCGAACTGGTCGTCTTTTTCCTCTTCGGGCTCACTGTTCAGCCACTGCATGAACTCTTTGGCATTCTTGACAGAACTGACGCGTCGGGACTGCGTCTGCTTCATGTCTTGTCGCGGTGATGTGAGCCATCCCACGTATCCGTCAATGTACTCGAGTAGTTCTTGGTTGTTCTGTGGTGGTGGGGTGCAGAACTCTTCCAACGTCGCATGTTGAACAATCTCGTCGACTTCAGGGACACCGCAGAATTGGGCCACACTTCCATGGTGGATTATCACAATGGTACTATCATTCTCTGATGATTCCGGAGTTAATGTGGACGACGACGAGCGGGAGTACGCTCCTCCTCCAAGGAGTAGGTGGGACGCATCCTTGTCGTCGTCCCCCGCAGGAGCCAACGCTGACGACGGTGTCGGCACGCCAACCGTAGTCCATATCTTCTCCACGACGAAATGAATCACAAGCGCTGCATAACTCAGCCATCCATGCACGTACTCCGCATACGTCATGGCGATTTCCGCTCTGCGCCGTTTGAATGTTTGGTGCCCGTCGGGAATATATATCAAAATAGATCGGCCAATCAGAACGCAAGCAGTCCAGAATCATCCAATCCAATTCGAGTATTGAGATTTCAGCGAATCAGAATTCAGCACACGGCGAGTTAGGCCAATCATCCGCCAGATTGTTGTTCACATTGTAACTGCCAAACCGAAGAGTCATGCGGGAAGACCCAACGCCGCCGGCCGACAGCAGCGGAGCAGCACTCGAAGAACATGTGAAATGGGCAGCGTTGGTGGTGGATGCAAAGGTATGCATGTGTTACATGCATGACGAGAATTATCCGAAGCAGGGGGAAGTGAGATGAATTTGAGCGCGAGCATCATGCATGCTAGGCAAAGGAGCATCCGTACGACTGTCTTGTGTGTGGAAGCAAGAATGTCGCTCTTGACGTCAAGACTCAGCACGTGCGATGCAGGATGTGTGGAGTGTCTACGCGAAACGTATATGCCCATCCGACGCCGAATGATCGATTGCGAGAAATGGAGAAAGTTGACGTGGACACAGCGACAGGTACGCCTTCGCGAGTGTCCGTCGGCCTCAATCAGGTAAAACCCAGAAATGCTGCGACAAATCCTTGGGGTATTTGAAGATCCGCACTTCAAGCGACGGCTAGCTGACGCAAAAGGTACACTCTGCCAATTCGTGCAGGCACTTGATCTTGCACAAATGTCTCCAGGTCACCCTCGGTTCATGGATATGGTGCTGGTACGTCATGTCCAGGCATTGAATGCTTATTTCTCTTCACTGGTCAAGTAGCTACATACAGCCGTTGCTGTAGAAGGTGTCCGGAGCATTGTCACGAGGTGGGTGGCGAAGAGGACCCTGGTACCAATTCCGTGGGGTAGATTTGGGTTCGCGGACAGTCTCGAGGGCGTGATGAAAGCCATTCGGGCAATTCAGGAAAACGCTGGAGACTGCATCGAGATTTTGGGTGGTTTGGAGCGTCTGCGAGTGCTATTTTCACCGCGCAATGAATTTGAGCAAGGTATGAAATACATGCACATCCAAACACGGTCATGGTTACGCGGTCAACAGTGGAGGCATTGCAAAAACTGGACGAAGCTCGAGTCGTGGAAGAAGCTCGACTTCGTGAGCTACAGAGAGAAGCAGAAGTGAAAATGCTCGATGATGCAGCCCACGAAAGACGTCGTTTTGCACTGATGCGGGCCAAGAAAGCAGCTCGTGGCCTCGATCCCAATCAAAGTACGAATCCTTCGTCATGGATTGCTTGGTGTAACAAATCGATGCTGTGCTCACATAGCTTACATTCCGTCGATTCGCCGGCATCCACCCCCGGATATAGTCTTATTCCCGGGTCGAAGTGCGTTCATGACAGTCGTGGCTGACCAAACGGACGGCTACACGTGGTGTTTTAATGGTGTGGCGATCCCAGAGAATTCGCCTGGTTTGCGAGGGACCCGTTCATGCTCATTGAAGGTCCTATTCTTCACCAAGGCAATGTGTGGCTCGTACACTTGTCGATGTAGCAACGACGACGGCATGGTTGAGTCCGCTGCATGCCGTGTGTCCACAGGTAGGCCAAAGGTTCAAATGTCCGTCGAGAATGATTACGACGACCTCACATACACTGCTCCTAGCAAAACTCACTCCAACGCTCATGTACCGCCATAGAGTCCCGCATGTCGTGCATGATGTTGCAAGTCTTCCACAGTGTCTATGCTTTCGAACAGTGCACGGTCCTGGTTTTGGCTCTACAACAACCAAGCGGCTCTTTCAACTCCCAGAGCACACTCTATCAGATGCTGCCACCGTCGCGATGGCCACTTGGACTACAACTGAGGACGGGCGGTATGGGAACTCCACGATGCTAGGCCAGGCGACCTCATTGCGACCCCTTTCCCAGTCTTCATGGGTCTACTTCGGTTTGGCAACTGGCGTGCTGCGCGTGGACTCTGTCTCGATTGTGAATCCTGCTGTTGATGCCGAACCAGTAAAGCTCAAAACTTCGCTGCCGAGGCAAGCCGCGCCACTGAAACCCGTTGCAGTAACGACGACCCAATTGCGCATGGCGACGTCCTTGACTGCCATTCGGAAAGTCGCGTTCCTTGGACAAAATGCATGGCTCCTTCTCTCCGACATGCACCACGCGATCATGGTCTACGCCGTTCGAAAGGACGGCACCGTGGTCGAGCTACCAACACACTCGTTGGTGTGTCCGCGTCGCATTGCCACGATCGCAACAAGCCCTAGTCTGCCATACTTTTGCATCACGTATGGCTATGTCACACCGGCCACAATGGAGCTCGTTGCAGTTAGTAAAAGTCAAGGCTGTACACGACAGGACGTTCCTCTGACCCACAAGGCGACATGTGCCGAGTTTGCGTGCTTTGGAAGCCAGGTAGCCGTGGGCGAGAAGCGAGTGCAGTACGGTGTCCTTCGTATTTTGAATGCTGAAACAAAACGCACCAACATGCTCGTCGAAGACGCACACTTCGGTGGTATTCAATTCTTACGGTGGATCCCTCAGCAACACAACTTTGTCTTCTCTGTTGGACACGATCACACGATGAAGCTGTGGGACACAACCAAGAAGGAATGCGTCTTGGCATTTCAGTTGCATGCGACAGCCCCGTCCGATATACTCGTCACTTGCACTGCGGCCATGGAGTGCACTATCGTTGTGTCTACATTCTCCAAACAAGTGGAAAAGTGGACCATTGGATCTCTCCATCACCTGCTCCAGAGCGTCGGTATCGAGCGCAGCTATGCCATAGTCCTCATCCAGAAGCATTGGAGAGGGGCCGTCACTCGCCGACGAATGCTATATAGCCAGCCGCCTCCCGTCTCTGTGTTCAATATGTCGCATGGACATGCAGTTAAGTTCTCTATTGGTCACCAATGAACCAATCAAATCGCTTTAAAGGAAATTGGCCAATTTGATTCGTTGAAAATACGAGATTTCCTTGCTCAGGTTTTGATCAAGCCTAAGATGGATGAAATCCGCGATGCTGCGTCGAGTCTCCAAAAGCTCTTGGCGGCACTGGAGGCGCAGGAGAGCGAGGACCAGTCGCCCGTTTGCGTAAAAGCTGCCAAACTGAAAGCGCGCGTGCTGGAGCTCGAGCAAAAGCTAAAGAACGTCGTGGACGAAAAGGAGTACTGGCTGCGTCGGTGTGTCGAGTACGAAGCGAGTTTTGCCACGATGGTGCGTCGCACGCGCAGCAACTCGGAGCTCCGTGAAATGGCAGACACGTTTGTGAATCCCCCAAGCAAGGGTCAATCACCCCGATCGAAACACGCTTCAACCCTCGTCGAGGACCTGACGAACGCGCCATCCATTCCGTCCATGATCAAAGCCAAGCGCGCTTCCTTCCGCCTACTTCAGTGCAGCGACGAAGAGTGTGAAGTCTTCACGTCACTTAATCGCACGATTCAGACGCAATGCCGAGCCAAGAACAACGTCCAGTTGATGTGGGACACCTCGCCGACAGCAGTTCTTCTTGTAAAGAAGCCGAACGAACCCAACGTCTCGCGGACGATGCGTGAGGTTGCCGCATGGCTCATGCATGATAAGCACATGCGAGTGTTCCTCGAGCCCAAAGTACACGACGAGGAAGGCCTTGCCGGAACAGTTACATGGACCGATTCGCAGGACTGGCTCACAAAGCAGCATGAGATCGACTTGGTCGTGTCATTTGGTGGCGACGGCACCGTGTTGTGGGTGTCGTCTCTCTTCAAGACAAATGTACCGCCAGTGTTTTCGTTTGCGATGGGGTCGCTCGGCTTCCTCACGCCCTTCGACGTCTCGCGGTACGAAGGTAGAGTGAATTGTGCTATTGGAAGCACCTAATCCGGTTCGCGGCAGAGCACTTGACGCAACTCATTCGAGGCGGATTCCACATGTCACTGCGACAGCGCCTCATTTGCACCATCATCCGCGCTGACAACACCCCGCATGTCGAAAGCGTTGCCATGCCGATCCATGCGCTCAATGAGGTAGTTATTGACCGCGGGCAATCGGCCGCTCTAGTCGAGTTGGATTGCTTCTGCGACGACGTTGCGTTGACCAAGATAAGCGCCGATGGTATCATCATTGCCACGCCGACAGGCTCCACCGCATACTCGTTGTCGGCGGGCGGTAGCATGACTCATCCCAGGTAATTGCTGCTCGGTCCATCAAATATCCTCAATTGTTCCCAGTGTGCCGTGCATGT